>NC_069505.1:154890037-155105037 GCF_027579735.1 Bombina bombina
AAGAGGGGGAGAGACAGCACAAAAGAGAAGGGGAGAGAAACAGCACAAAAGAGAGGGGGAGAGACAGCACAAAAGAGAGAGGGGAGAGACAGCACACAAGAGAGGGGGAAAGACAGCACAAAAGAGATAGGGGAGAGATACAGTACAAAAGAGAGGGGGGGAGAGACAGCACAAAAGAGATGGGGAGAGAGACAGCACAAAAGAGAGGGGGAGAGAGGCAGCACAAAAGAGAAGGGGAGAGAAACAGCACAAAAGGGAGGGGGGAGAGACAGCACAAAAGAGATGGGGGAGAGAGGCAGCACAGAAGAGATGGGGGAGAGAGGCAGCACAAAAGAGAGGGGGAGAGAGGCAGTACAAAAGAGAGGGGGAGAGAGACAGCACAAAAGAGAGGGGGAGAGACAGCACAAAAGAGATGGGGAGAGAGACCGCACAAAAGAGAGGGGGAGAGACAGCACAAAAGAGAAGGGGAGAGAAACAGCACCAAAGAGAGGGGGAGAGACAGCACAAAAGAGAGAGGGGAGAGACAGCACACAAGAGAGGGGGAAAGACAGCACAAAAGAGATGGGGGAGAGATACAGTACAAAAGAGAGGGGGGAGAGACAGCACAAAAGAGATGGGGGAGAGAGACAGCACAAAAGAGAGGGGGAGAGAGACAGCACAAAAGAGAAGGGGAGAGAAACAGCACAAAAGAGAGGGGAAGAGAGACAGCACAAAAGAGAAGGGGAGAGAAACAGCACAAAAGGGAGGGAGGAGAGACAACAAAAAAGAGATGGGGGAGAGAGACAGCACAGAAGAGATGGGGGAGAGAGGCAGCACAAAAGAGAGGGGGAGAGAGGCAGTACAAAAGAGAGGGGGAGAGAGACAGCACAAAAGAGAGGGGGAGAGACAGCACAAAAAAGATGGAGAGAGACAGCACAAAAGAGAGGGGAGAGAGACAGCACAAAAGAGAGGGGGAGAGAGAGAGAGCACAAAAGAGAAGGGGAGAGAAACAGCACAAAAGAGAGGGGGGAGAGACAGCACAAAAGAGAGGGGGAGAGAAACAGCACACAAGAGAGGGGGGAGAGACAGCACAAAAGAGATGGGGGAGAGAGACAGCACAAAAGAGATGGGGGAAAGAGGCAGCACAAAAGAGAGGGGGGAGAGACAGCACAAAATAGAGGGGGAGATAGACAGCACAAAAGAGAGGGGGAGAGAGACAGCACAAAAGAAAGTGGAAGAGAAACAGCACAAAAGAGAGGGGGGAGAGACAGCACAAAAGAGAGGGGGAGAGAAACAGCACACAAGAGATGGGGAGAGAAACAGCACACAAGAGAGGGGGGAGAGACAGCACAAAAGAGATGGAGAGAGACAGCACAAAAGAGAGGGCGAGAGAGACAGCACAAAAGAGAGGGGGGAGAGAGAGAGCACAAAAGAGAAGGGGAGAGAAACAGCACAAAAGAGAGGGGGGAGAGACAGCACAAAAGAGAGGGGGAGAGAAACAGCACACAAGAGAGGGGGGAGAGACAGCACAAAAGAGATGGGGGAGAGAGACAGCACAAAAGAGATGGGGGAAAGAGGCAGCACAAAAGAGAGGGGGAGAGAGACAGCACAAAAGAGAGGGGGAGAGACAGCACAAAAGAGATGGGGGAGAGAGACAGCACAAAAGAGAGGGGGAGAGACAGCACAAAAGAGAAGGGGAGAGAAACAGCACAAAAGAGAGGGGGAGAGACAGCACAAAAGAGAGAGGGGAGAGACAGCACACAAGAGAGGGGGAGAGACAGCACAAAAGAGATGGGGGAGAGAGACAGCACAAAAGAGATGGGGAGAGAAACAGCACAAAAGAGAGGGGGAGAGACAGCACAAAAGAGATGGGGATAGAGACAGCACAAATGAGAGGGGGAGAGAAACAGCACAAAAGAGAAGGGGAGAGAAACAGCACAAAAGAGAGGGGGAGAGACAGCACAAAAGAGAGAGGGGAGAGACAGCACACAAGAGAGGGTGAAAAACAGCACAAAAGAGATAGGGGAGAGATACAGTACAAAAGAGAGGGGGAGAGACAGCACAAAAGAGATGGGGGAGAGAGACAGCACAAAAGAGAGGGGGAGAGAGACAGCACAAAAGAGAAGGGGAGAGAAACAGCACAAAAGAGAGGGGGAGAGAGACAGCACAAAAGAGAAGGGGAGAGAAACAGCACAAAAGGTAGGGGGGAGAGACATCACAAAAGAGATGGGGGAGAGAGACAGCACAGAAGAGATGGGGGAGAGAGGCAGCACAAAAGAGAGGGGGAGAGAGGCAGTACAAAAGAGAGGGGGAGAGAGACAGCACAAAAGAGAGTGGGAGAGACAGCACAAAAGAGATGGGGAGAGACACAGCACAAAAGAGAGGGGGAGAGAGACAGCACAAAAGAGAGGGGGGAGAGACAGCACAAAAGAGAGGGGGAGAGAGCACAAAAGAGAGGGGGAGAGCACAAAAGAGAGGGGGAAGAGAGCACAAAAAAGAGGGGGAGAGAGCACAAAAAAGAGGGGGAGAGAGACAGCACAAAAGAGAGGGGGAGAGAGACAGCACAAAGAGAGGGGGAGAGAGACAGCACAAAAGAGATGGGGGAGAGACAGCACAAAAGAGATGGGGGAGAGAGACAGCACAAAAGAGAGGGGGAGAGAGCACAAAAGAGAGGGAGGATAGAGAGAGAGCAAGGGGTGGGACCACTGTACTTCAAAAAAATGGCCCGTGTACACGGGCTTTAGGACTAGTCTTAAAATAAATGAATTAAATACTCCACATATGTTTATTTGTATAACTTACTGTTTTTAGGTGCACCCTTCATTTTTTCTTGTATTCTTTGGGGCCGATTTATCAAGGCATCAATCTCAACGCATTCGTGATGGGCTATAAGCTCGCCATACATTGCTGGTGCGAATCTATATTCGATTGCCTTATTAATCAACAAGTCTGTCAAAAACATGCGCACCAAGTCGGACGTGAATAACATTGGACTGTTGATAAATCTTAACTATTGATGTTTCGGAGATGTTTTTGAAATAGCTTTAATTATACCTGAACAAACAATAAATCTCATAGAAATGTACCTGTGGATATATATTATTTTGCTAAATCTTCTATCTTACTTTTTATACTCATTTTTATATGATTCTTAATGCTCAAATATGTACCTATCCCTTTGCACATGTTTTATTTCTGAAATGTTTTGCAAACATATTTACATTTATTATTTATCTTTTAATTTATTTCCATTAAAAAATAATGCAAGTTCAAGTACTGGCCCAGAATTTGTGCTACAACTGGGTATTGTTTCCTGATTGGAGTCTCTATTTCAAGACCAATACTACACAGGTGTTAAAATCATGGGCTGGCCTTCTAGATTAAACTTCTAAATTCTCAAACAGTTCAAGAGAAGGAATCAAACAATGATAATAGGAAAACATTATAGAGGTGATTATAATTGCTGCTTTATCTTAATCATGACAGTTTAACTTTATGTAGACTTTCCCTTTCTGCTTAAGATTATATTGAATCAAACATAATTTCCAGATTTTATTTGATTATAATACTCTTACAAATGTTGACTAATTATGTATTTTCTGAATATTAAATGATCTGATACTTTTTGGTTATGTTCATGTGACATCCAATTGTTCATGAAGTGAAAGTGACAGCCATTGTATGTCTTAGCAATTATAATACACAATCTAAAATACGTCACTTTCAATTTTTGACAATTGATTTGATATCTTTATACCACTGTTTTTTGCATTGTCGAAGGTCACTAGATCACCTTATACATATTCTGTGCGTCATATTTATCCCAGATATGCGGTACGTGCGTCCCATCATCTCATGAATGTTATAATTTCTTTTTTTTTCATCTCTGACACTAACTACTACTGCAACACCAATTCCACCAGTATTGACCAATTCGATTAGTTATTGAGAGTAGAAAACGTTTGTTAACTTTTGATTTGCTTATTTAATTAATCACGTGATTATGCATTTCCCAATTTAAAATGGTTGATAATTGACTTATTTGGTGGTTATTAGAAGTTGGAGTATTGCGTGGAAGAAGGAGCAGAAATATTGTGAGAGTTCTTTTTGTATTTGCTTTGCAACTATGAACATCATCTCCTGGAGTAGTTGTTCCATGCGTCAAACATCACACAAAAAATGTATTAACAAATGAAGTTATACTCCTTGGTAATCAAAATATATTATGTAATAGCTCTTTTGTTCTCTTTTATCCCTATATGTTTGACAGCATCTACTAATGAAAGGAGTTCATCCCTTTCATTCAAAGGATATAGACAAATTCTTGGGAGAAATACTCTTGGCACTCTTATGCATCTTTGTTGATGCACAACTACTTGTGCAGCCTGTTGCTGGTTTATTAATCTCCTCCTTCTGTGTCAAAAAAAGTCATGGACTGCGTTCCTTTCTTTCATTCCTGTATAAATAATAACTTGTCCCCTTGTTTTGTAATGAACTCTACGACAGAGAGACAAAGATAAAACATAACCCATAAGTAGGATAATGTCACTCTACTTGATTTTATTTAGTAATAAGGGCAGATCTTAATATATTTTTTATCACAAAAGGTTAAAGGGACATGAAACATTTTTATTAGACTAAATGATTCAGATGGTTCATTAATATCCTCCTCCGGCGTCATAAAAGTATTGCAAATTTAAAAAAATTCTGCATGTTCATTGTTAATTGTCTGCAACAAACAGCATAGAACAAAACCTTTTCAGACTCCCATTGATTTCTATGGCATTCACGGCTTCAGAGGTGGCTGTTTAAACGATAGGTACGCTGTGTCAGAATGCGTTGAATGTTTGATAAATTGGTAAGAGGGTCAAATCACCTCTGGTTGAAGGGGAGCAACGCTGTACATTTACAAAAGGGTATTTTTGTGTTTTCAGGCTCAATTCTGGTCTGGTGCTGAGTTCCAGGAGTCCAGCTAGGCCGGCGAGGTTTTTACAACCCTCCGGAGGTCGGCTTTTGGCGTTTTAGCGCATCTCTGTGACACATTATTTAAACATTGATTATAATTTTAGTGACATAGCTTCACAGTTATAATGTGGAGGTTTACAATTTAGTATAGTTTATTACAGTGTTAATTTTGGCAGCAAATTTCTATTTAGTCTTAGTTTTAGTCTTTTGACTAAAATTCCATTTTAGTTTTAGTCGTATTTTAGTCATCTGAATTGTTTTAGTTTTAGTCTAGTTTTAGTCGACGGAATCTCCAGTAGATTTTAGTCGACTAAATCTCCAGTAGATTTTAGTCAACTAAAATCTTAGGGGTGTAGTTAAAGTGTAATGCATTATTTAAGCATTTCTCTATAATTTGCAAACTGATTATATACTCCAGAAGTAAACATAACACCTGTTAATATTTATGGTATTAAGGTTTAAACATGCAATACAGACACAGATTTAGCCGTTGTGATATGTAACATCTTTATTAAGCTTAAAATTAAATAAAACCAAGTTTCATAAACAAACAGAAGTGCAACTTTAAAATATAAAAAAAAAACCCTGTAAACTGTATTGGCTGTATTGAACAAATTACCCATAATAAAAACTTTAACAGTTCTCTGTTACTAATTAAAACAAGTGTTAAGTAACTCAACACCACAAAATGTTTCTGCAGCTAGCACAGGCACAGCATAACTTAAACCCATATTTGTGGGTTATGCTTATTTCTATAGGAAGAATCAATTAATTGTTCACAGATTCGAAAACAATTTGGCAACGATATTAGCACTGCTCTAGAACTTCCAAACTCATTATATACTCCTGGAGTAAAGGTTTATTAACCTGTTTCTATTTATGGCATTAAGGTTTGAACATGCAATACAGATTTAACAGATTTACCTGTTGTGGTATATAACATGTCTTTATTTCTCTTAAAATTTAATAAAATTAGGTTTTGTAAAATTTACAAAAAACAGTAATTGGATATGGATTGATTATAACATCTTGCATAAAATGTTTTTGTCAGCAAATTTTGATTTAGTTTTAGTCATAGTCTTTTGACTAAAATGCAATTTTGATTTAGTTTTAGTCATAGTCTTTTGACTAAAATGCCATTTTAGTTTTAGTCGTATTTTAGTCACCAGAATTTCATTAGTTTTATAGTCATTTTAGTCTAGTTTTAGTCGACGAAATTAACACTGGTTTATTATAGTGAGGTATTTTTCAGACAGTAGGCAGTATGTGGGAGATAGCTGGGGTGTTCCAGGGGAATGTAGGATAGACATTATGTAAGTGTAGGTGGTATTAGGACACTCTAAGGGTGTGTAGGTTAGGCATGACGTAGGTGGTCAGGGTGGAGTCAGCTGGGCAGTGTAGGGGGATTGTAGGTTATCTCTTACGTAGCTGTAGGCGGTCGTTGGGAGGTAACGCTGCAAGGCAGAGTAGGGGGAGTGTAGGTTTGGCCTGACGTAGATATAGACATTCAGGTAGAGTTAGCATGGCATGCTAGTGGGAGTAGCCTGCACATAAGATCGATATGTTCGATTGAGCGAAGTGCAGGTTTCAAGAAGGGTTGCAGCCATGTTTGTCTTGCCACCTATCAACAGTTGAGACTACATCATCTGGGTAGCTACTGTAGCTGTAATAAAACTTAAGTCCCCACAGCAATAGTTAGACTGTCTTTTTAACTGCTCACAGAGCACTCACTCTGATAAGCTGAAGAAAATTTTAGGTAAATAGGTTACATTTTTAAATAAAGAGGTTAATGTGATATTTTCTAGACAGCTTTTTACATGTGCTGCATCACTTTCAAGTGATTTAGCATACGGGAACATGTTCCTTTAAGACAGAAAACCTATATATTCCAAGATATATTTGTACATTGTTGGACTAAAAATAAAAAATGACTAAAACATATTTTGAAATGCTATGTTATTCTACCTAGCAGAATATGAGAGAGCTGAGAGAAAATATAAAAATAAACTGTAGTTTTTGTTTTGTTTTGTCAAGGCTTTTGACTTACAGTGACATGTTAATCCTCATCACAAATCATTTTATCTCTGCTTATGCACAAGTGGACTTAATGAGCAATTTTGAAATTGTTCTCAGACAAGAATAACCTTAAAGCATGACCTGAAGATCTTTTCTCAAGGATTAAAATATCCATTGTTCTTTAGAAAAGGCAAAGTTTATTTTATTTAACACTGTAAGCAGTATAGGAATTGTAAGCTTCGATTTTTACTTTTATGTCTTTTTCTTATACTGACTCCCTTGTGATTTAAATGGATGTTTATATGGGGGGAGAATTGAAAAGCATACTTAGGTAGGCTCAGGAGTATCAGTAGGTTTTGAGCTAGCTGGTGATTGGGGGCTACACCCCTTGTCAATGGTTCACTAGATGTGTTTGTTTTCAGTATAACATTGCTGCTTTTGAGCTCAATTTCAAGGGACAGTCTACTCCAGAATTTTTATTGTTTAAAAAAAATACATAATACCTTTATCACGGTCATATTAATATCCTTTTTACCTCTGTGATTACCCCTCTGCAGACTGACCCTTATTTCTGTTCTTTTGACAGACTTGCAATTTAGGCAATCAGTGCCCACTCATAAGTAACTCCACGGACATGAGCACATTGTTATCTATATGGCACACATGAACTAATGCCCTCTAGCTGTGAAACACTGTCCAATCCAATCAGATAAGGGGTGGCCTTTTAAGGGCTTAGAAATTAACATATGAGGCTACCTAGGTTTAGCTTTCAACTAAGAATACCAAGAGAACAAAGCAAATTTGGTGATAAATGTAAATTGGAATGTTGTTTAAAATTATATTTCCTATCTGAATCATGAAAGTTTAATTTTGACTAGACTGTCCCTTTAAGTATACATTTAGCCCTTTTGCAGCTAAACGCAATTTGTTATATGTAAACAAGAGTGCAATAATAAAATGTTCTAGGTGTTCTATTTTTGCACGTGTATGTCTAATTATTAAAGACATGTAGTAATTTTTTTATTAATAAAAAACCTCTAAAGAGGGGGCGTGTCCGTGCTGTGATCCGGTGTGGTCACATTTCTCATGGTCTCCGTCTGAACTTCAAATAATCCGCCGATTATAGGGAGAATATAACAGTTAAAGATCAAGAGCGAACCTAATACTTAATTACGCAGTCCTACTGTGTGCAGATTGTTGTAAACATAACTGTTTTTTTGAAGACTGGGACCAGAGAACGGAAGAGAGGCCTGCAGCGGCGGCGACTTTGCAGGCAGCGCACCCCCCTCGGCTTGCCGAGGTACCTAGCCCTAACTGAAAACAATAACAACTAGGTCGCTGTACCCAGCCCATATCTTATACCCCGACACTGTGAACAGAAGCACAATCGATAAGGGGAAGAACTGTACACCTACATCTACTTTACCATGGCTGATGAGGGCAAAATGGAAAGACAGGATCTTTTTACTATTACCCTAGAGAGACTGGAGAGACTTGTGGAGAGACTTATCGCAAAAGCACCGTACGATTTCCTAATAAGTAGGAAATTCAGTCCCAATGCATTCACCACTTGCTGTGACGAAGATATCGTTCCTGATGAGCAAAATGGCGCTAACACTGCAATGCCGGGAGCGGTGGGCACAGACTATCTAAAGATCTCAGCAAGAACACAGACTACTTTCCCCTGCAAGAATAAGCCTGACTACACCATGTTACACGCATCTACTCCGGTTACTAAACTAGATGAAATGATGGAAATGGCTATCACACAACCCAGCCACAGGAGAGGCTCCCGGGCAGATACCGCAAATCAAACACGTTTATCAGCTAAAATAAACAGACATCATATGGCGATCCGGATCTCAGTGTTAGATGTGTCTGCAGAGATGCTCGGAGGGGGCTCCCGGGGAGCTGCGATTACTGCACAGAACCGCAATATCAAGATGGACGCGCTTATTGAGACGGTCATGTAGGCCAGATGCCCACAAACAGAGCATATTTCAAAAAAGGATTCAGAGGTGGGAAAGCTGACTTATCCTACATGGAACATTCAGACTTCAGAAGCAGAAATCTCCTAGCTAACATAAAAAACATTGCCTTGCTGCAGGTAAAACCTGGAGACTGATCATAAGAACCTTTGGTTTTTGCCATGTGAACTATGCCGGTTTCTCTTAGACATACTGTTTATGTTTGACTCTCAGTAGGGTATAGTAGCTATTTTAGGTTTTCCATTTAATTCTGCTTATTGGACTTTAAACTTGTTATCAGTGGATATTTAAGCTTCTTAGGTGTCTTACAAATACGGTACGGGTATTTGATACTTTATGCTTGTTAGTATTAATTTATATAAATATGTATAAAATTATTTTGCTGATGAAGTCTGACAAACTCAACTGTTTTATAGGAGTATAGATTGTAATGTTAAAGTGCACTGTTAACTGCTTGCTATATGAATGATGCGCAATAGAACACAAGTGATGGAGTGTCGCATCAGTTACTTCACCCACATGGCCGGCGGCCGGGGCCTAAGAAGGGTGGAATGCTCTACTTTAACATATTAATCTCCAAGTTGAATAGCAGCAATATATTATATTTGTAGGTGCTACAGATTGCAGAGCCGTACAGACAGTTTAGCATTAGACACAATGATAAACTTTCAAATATACCCAGCAGCATGAATTATGCCCCTTGCAATTGTTGTCACAATAATCTACAAAGCATAAAATGGTATCTATAAGCGACCTAGTTTCAGTTACAGTTTTAATATCTGTTTTAACTTTTTCTAAAACAAGTTCGGTTTTGGCTTTCTCTCTTTTTCTTTCCCACTATTCCCTGTTCCCCACCCGCACCCTTTAACCCTTTCATCACCTATGTCCAAACTGGATAAATAATGTGCATGATACACACTAATGTGTAGAGTGTAATATAACATGCTAAAGTTGATATATACAATGTATACTATGGGGCATTTTACAAACATTATATTGAAGCAAACATTGTAAAACTATTTTGTATCACTCTTACTGTATGTTCAGTTTATGATGTGTATGCTCACTTTATATTAATAAAGCTCTTTTGAAAATTAAAAAAAAAAAAAACCTCTAAAGCAAAAAGTAGGGATTGCTCTTATGTTTAAAAAGCAAAGTGATACACTAACACTGTGTAACAATGTCTGTAGAATAATTTAAAGGATATAGTCAAATCTTTCAATCTATGTGAAGATCCAAGTGACCCCAAAAAGAAAGAGAGAAAAATTGCAATAGTTAAGTTCTGTTTGATATATATAACCGGCAGAGCAGATAGGACCTTACTCATGCTTGTGAGCGCTAATTACTGAGCTCTCAGGTGTTAGCGCATATTATCAAATCCCATTAAAAATAAACAGCAGCCAATACTTGCAAGTGGAAGATTTTAATTAAAACATTAAAAACAAACCGACTTTGCACAGATGAAATACAGAACAAGAATACACAATCTGCAGTTCTACAGTTAGGATAAAAGCCGACTCAGCATTCACCCCCATTCTTGGAACTAACATTAGGTAGTGTAACAGCAATGTCCCCACCTCTGATCAGATATAAAGTTTACAAAAATAATAATAATAACATATGTTTGTGTGTATATATATATATATATATATATATATATATATATATATATATATATATATATACTGTGTATATATATATATATATATATATATATATATTAAGGAAACCCGGATTCACATCTAAAATCTGTAATGACAGGATTGAACTCATGATAGAGGGGGTAGAAATTGGATATCCTAATTATTTGATTTTCTCCTTCACATCTAATATACTCTAATGAAAACTCTTTACTTTCAATATTTAAAGAAATGTTGTATAAATGAGTATTAATAAACATATTAATAATATTTAAAAAAGAATAAAATGTATCAACTTATGTCAGATTTTTGATACGTTGATATTAGGTGAATTAGAGCACCTTACTGCTCTTTTGTTTGTCTTGAAAAATCCTTGCATATACATACAATGGGACATATTTATCAAGCTCCGAATGGAGCTTGATGCCCCGTGTTTCTGGCAAGCCTGCAGGCTCGCCAGAAACAGCAGTTATGAAGCAGCGGTCACAAAGACCGCTGCTCCATAACCTGTCTGCCTGCTCTGAGCAGGCGGACAGACATCGCCGAAATTCAACCCGATCAAGTACGATCAGGTTGATTGACACCCCCTGCTGGCGGCCCATTGGCCGCGAGTTTGCAGGGGGCGGCATTGCACCAGCAGCTCTTGTGAGCTGCTGGGGCAATGCTGAATACAGAGAGCATATTGCTCTCCGTATTCAGCGAGGTCTGGCGGACCTGATCCGCACTGTCGGATCAGGTCCGACAGACCTTGATAAATAGAGGCCTGTGTATTTAGATACCTTTTATAACTATAATATGGTACAATTTATTGCATATAGTCCATATTAACAACAAAAAAAGAACAAAAAATGTATATGAACTCCTGCAAATCTGTGTATTGCCTATTGTTGGCCTGACATATTTAAAGTGTGTACAAAGGAGAATTTGACCATAATTAATGCCTTAATACTTTATAGTGCCAAGTGCTGACAATGCACCATATTGTATTGACTTCAGGACCACAGATTGGCTTGGTTCTTATATTTGTACAAATGAAGTGTAAATCACAACTTACATCCCACTCGTGTATTATCTAAATGAACAGAAAATCAATCAATTAAAACGCTGACAATTAAAATAAACGTTAATTTAAAAAAATGCTATTAATTGTTAGTTACAGTGAAAGTTTACATAAGCAGCTAAGCTTTCCATATATTGTAATAAATATATGTTAAACACAATTTACATATACATTTTTTTACATATGTAAAGTGATGGTATAGCTGCACTGTATGCGAAGAATGTGAAGAAATTGAAGCATAATACACAGGATAAATACTTTTTTAATGGCAAAGTATTACTGTTTTCATGCATGTGCAGTTTGTTTAGCCAAAGCATGGAAGTGAACCTGCTCCTACTGTTTGGCTGTACCATATGCCATGTCTTTAGAGAAAAATATACTTTAAAAAAGACACTATAAATGGACCAGGTGGGACCACAGGACCAAGTCAACATTTGAAAGAGGTGGGATATAGGGAGAGCATATTATAGATAACAGTTATTTGTTTTTTATTTATTTTTTTAAAGAAAAATTTGTCTTATACAAGATCCATAAGCTAGGTATCAGCAGACTCTCAAGTGAAATTTCAATGTTATATATATTTGAGTGCTAGAGGTAAAATTAGTTGCAACAATGTATAACATTGTTAAAATATTGTGGCAAACACTGTTGCCATATACTGCTTAGTACACATACACACACCTGAGTCCATCTAGATAACTCTTTAACAAAGGATAGCAAAAGAACAAAGTACATTATAAAGTTGTTTAGAACTGCATGTCCTGTCTGAATCATGACATTTTAATTTTAATTCTCATGTCTGTTTAACCTATGAGACAGTTGACTATGACATTTAAATCTTGGACCCAAGAAACACAATGGGCTCCACGTACAAAGCAGCTGCTTCCTACACTCTTTGCCACTTCTGAGGTGGCAAAGAGAAATCACAGAGAGCTTGCTCACTCTCAGTGAGTGACATTCTCTTCTCTTGCACGATTGGTTTCACGAGTGAAGGGGTGGGCATTACACACTTATCGGAGTGAGTAATGATGCATATGGGCCAGCGGACAAACAGATCCGCTACCTGTATGCAGTGACGGTGTGAGAACAGCTTCTAAAGTTGAGAAGCTTGTCCGCCCGCCATTTAATACATGGGGCCCAATATCTTAAGATGGCCCTTGAAAGCAGTTATGCTTTTTTATTGTTATTAAAAACTATTGCTATGTAGAATTTTTTTACAGTTCCTTCATATTCCACACTATTTAACTATGATGCTATACTTACAAGGACAGTAAATTATATTATAAAAAGTCCCATAACAGATATTTACCCCAGTACTATATTTTTAAATGATATCACAATGCAGAATTCATTTTTTTAATACTATGGGTCATATTTAACAATGTGCGAGCGGACATGATACGAAGTAGCGTATCATGTCTGCTGCACATCGATAAACGCCAACAGCATATGTTTTTTCTTTGTAGTGCTTATTTCGGGGTGTTAGGTCCATTTTAAATCCCTGAGCACTGTAAAAGGCAGATGCAGGCTGGTGGCATTTGTATGGCAATCATCTGCTACCTAAAGGGACATGAGACATTTTATTTAAAAATGGGTAGTCCCCTCTTCCCCCCATACAGTAAATACAGGGGCAGACTGAGATCAAGAAGGATCCCTGGGCAAAAATTAGGGAAGGGTTCCATACCTTGCCTCCTCTGCACCTCTCTCAGCCCAACGCTTGCCTGCCTCTCCCCCCATCAGGGCTCACAACTTCAGGGGCAAGGGACCAAATACTCCAGTGTCCCCACAGCCACAAACCCTCCCCCCCTACCCTCCAGAGCCAGACTCCACACTACAGAGTCCCAGACTAACAGACCATTTATCCAGGCACAGGGCCCCACTCCAGGTACAGGACAACCACTCTGCCCACCTTTAACTGCTTAGTCATCTGCTCCTGTCCCAGCTCACAACCATTAGTGCAGCTGCCCCATACTGAAATTTGCTTGCAAATTCACAACCGTTAGAGTAGCTAAACTGTAATTGCAGTGCTATCTCATTTAATAAACTGTGACAGTGAGCATAAGCAACACACCAGGGCTCCCTTACATGCCCATGCAAGCCCTTGGTCCATGGGGCCGATTTATCAAAAGTCTGTCCGACATGATCCGCTCAGCGGATCGTGTCCGACAGACATCGCTGAATGCCGACAGCATACGTTGTCTGCATTTAACATTGCACAAGCAGTTCTGGTGAACTGCTTGTGCAATGCCGCCCCCTGCAGATTCACGGCCAATTGGCCGCTAGCAGAGGGTGTCAGCCCGATCATATGAGATCGGGTGGATCGATATCTGCAGCCTCAGATGTGGCAGACCAGTTAAAGTGAAGGTAAAGTTTGGTTAACTAGCAATTGTATTTATGTACCTTTTACTTATTCAAATACAGTCGCTAGGTTTGTTTTTTAAAATAATGTATTTATTTCGGTATATTTTTAACTTGATTTTTCATACCGGTCCCTGCAGAATCTCCTCCCATCCTCCATTTCCTGGTTTGTGATACTGTGATGTATAGAGCGGTCCCACCCGCTCTATACGTGCCTAGTAAGCTTGTGCACATCAAGCATAGAGTAACTGCGCATGCACATATTTTGTTGCCGTTCTTGTTGAGATGGGCTTTCACTGCTTGCCAAAAAAATTCTTTGTGCGCATGCTCGAAATGAGGCCGCGCTCGCTTGGCCGCAAAGAACAAGAGAAGGCTACGCATGTACTAAACCATGCTGACGTCAATTGACAGACGCCTAACGGCCAGACAATCAATTGGCTCTTCAAACAACGTGATCGTTGTATATAAAAAAAAAATAAACGGGTTGATTCACTGGGAGTCGGATCAATGATAATAATCTAATAAATCTAAAGTTATATTGAGGTATAAAAATAATCATGAATGAAACTACTATTATTTTGCATTGACATATTGAATTATTTAATACAGTACGTTTTACTTTACCTTCACTTTAAGTCTTAAGACCTCTGCTTCTTAACTGCTGTTACTGGTGAGCCTAAAAGCTTGCGCAAAAAACAGGGGCATCAAGGGCCATTCGACCCTTGATACATTGGCCCCAATGTCTTATTGCTCAACTGCTCAGTCTGCCCTTGAGTAAATATACTAGGTAGATGATTGCCATTTTTACAGCAAGGAAATGAGACCCCACATAGTAAAAAAGCAGCCTACCATCTTTTTAGAATGGGGTCTCATGCTCCTCTGTGTTTTATGCGGGAAATAAAAGTTCTAAAAGTGTCCCCTCGTTAAATACTGCATGAGTATGTTTTTGGGGAATGTTATCATATATACAAAGGTGATGACCTGAAAACTGGAGGGTGTGGCTAATTTAACAGATAATAATTCCCTCTTTAACATCAGGGCCTCATAACTATTTAATAAAATAAATAATAGCCACAACCACCACAAGAAATTCAGGTGATTTTTAACAGTAATTCATTCACTTGCATACTGGGGGGGGGGGAATTAATCCTCCTTTTAAATCAGGGAGTCTGTACTTTCAAATGATGGGTTACTTGTCTCTCTAGCAACAATGGGGGGCAAGAGAGGATCTATAAGAGCCCCTTCTGAGTAAACAGCACTTTAACTTTTCAAGTCTATCATCTGTATCTTACAGGGTGGTGTCTCTCTCTGCACTCTAGGGTTAAAGTCTGTTAATCTAGAAATTATAAAATTGTATATGGTACTTAAAATTGTTCTAAATAAGACAGATCAGATGACTGCAGCCCATATATAATCTGTATGCACTAACTTAGACCTCAGATCAAATGTGGGTCCCTACAGACCCCATACCAGCTGTATGCAGTAAATTAGACTTTAGTTTACAGCTATCTCCTTGCAGACCCACACTATCAGCTGTGAAGTACTCCCTGTTGCTGCTGCAGAACTTACTGATGTAGGAGAGTGTACTGGGTATGGTTGATTTTGTGGAATTGCAACCAGGAAGATATATATATAAAGTGAAAAGACAGAAACATCCAATGGCAGGGCCATCCCTAGTAGCTGCCGTTCTCTGACAGTTCTTCACATTGCTAAACAATTTAGGAGATGTTCATAGATCATAAACTAGATTTGCCTGAAAATAATGTTTAATTTTTACACTATAATGAATTGAGTGGGTAAACAGTGTCACTATACAGTACCACTATACAGTACGGGGGGGCTGGACCATGTCACAGACTACTGTGGTCACTTTATAAAGTAATGGGACGGGTAGGGTCAGGCCAGCCATCTCACCGGCAGATTACAGACTGTGTCACTAACTCACTATATACAGTACTGGTGGGTTAAACAGTGTCACTATATACAGTAATAGGGGGTCAGACCATCTCACAGACTGTGGGCACCAGGTACCTCCTTTTGCAGAAATGTAATCTGATTCACATTTTTTTCTGTGTTAAATGTTAAAAAAAGAAGAAAAAAAAGATATGTATCAAATTCACCTTTTTTGGGGGGGGGGGTTCTAGTTACGCCTCTGATTGCAATATCTAACAGACTTGTGTCTGTCTGTAAATCTCATATAGCTTACATATTAGATTTAATAATGCAAAAGTTAAAAATGTTCTGCATATTGTATGCAATTCTCATTGGGTTTAGGGTGGAGCAGAGAGTGCGGAGCTTTGTAAGCCATTAGTGGGAGTGGACTGTATTTGCTTAGCTTAATTACCTGATTGCTTTTCCGCAAAGGGCCCCTTTAATTTATTTTCAAATATTGGCAACTATATATTTATACAGAAGGAAGAGAAAAGTCTATGTGCTGGAAATAGATCAAACTCACATAAAAAGCAGGTAATCCCAAAAACCTGAATAGTCACTATACGAAAAAAGGGGGGTCATATATGTGTGCGCCTATGTAACAACACTGGCTTAAGATCTATATTAATGGCAATAATTGGCAATGTTTTTTAGCCACATTTAACTAGGAAAATAACAAGTTATAGAACTTCCATACAAAATATTTATAAAGAAAAAATACTTTTAAATAACTACCACTGATAAAAGTTGGTTTAAAACAACAATTTATGTGTATAAAACACGGTATAACAATAGGTATTACGTATCTAACTGTATTGGTACCAATCTCTTAAAGAACTATGAAAATATGTATTTAAAAACCTACATTATAAAATGTCCTATAAAGCGTAATGCGGCCCGTGAAGTGTTACTACTAGGAATCACAGGTGCGTATCGTTTATATACAATATAAATGCTTAGCTGGATATAGTATAACATATATATATATATATATATATATATATATATATATATATATATATATATATACACTGTGTGCAGAATTATTAGGCAAATGAGTATTTTGACCACATCATCCTCTTTATGCATGTTGTCTTACTCCAAGCTGTATAGGCTCGAAAGCCTACTACCAATTAAGCATATTAGGTGATGTGCATCTCTGTAATGAGAAGGGGTGTGGTCTAATGATATCAACACCCTATATCAGGTGTGCATAATTATTAGGCAACTTCCTTTCCTTTGGCAAAATGGGTCAAAAGAAGGACTTGACAGGCTCAGAAAAGTCAAAAATAGTGAGATATCTTGCAGAGGGATGCAGCACTCTTAAAATTGCAAAGCTTCTGAAGCGTGATCATCGAACAATCATTTCAATTCATTCAAAATAGTCAACAGGGTCGCAAGAAGCGTGTGGAAAAACCAAGGCGCAAAATAACTGCCCATGAACTGAGAAAAGTCAAGCGTGCAGCTGCCAAGATGCCACTTGCCACCAGTTTGGCCATATTTCAGAGCTGCAACATCACTGGAGTGCCCAAAAGCACAAGGTGTGCAATACTCAGAGACATGGCCAAGGTAAGAAAGGCTGAAAGACGACCACCACTGAACAAGACACACAAGCTGAAACGTCAAGACTGGGCCAAGAAATATCTCAAGACTGATTTTTCTAAGGTTTTATGGACTGATGAAATGAGAGTGAGTCTTGATGGGCCAGGTGGATGGGCCCGTGGCTGGATTGGTAAAGGGCAGAGAGCTCCAGTCTGACTCCCGCCAGCAAGGTGGAGGTGGAGTACTGGTTTGGGCTGGTATCATCAAAGATGAGCTTGTGGGGCCTTTTCGGGTTGAGGATGGAGTCAAGCTCAACTCCCAGTCCTACTGCCAGTTTATGGAAGACACCTTCTTCAAGCAGTGGTACAGGAAGAAGCCTGCATCCTTCAAGAAAAACATGATTTTCATGCAGGACAATGCTTCATCACACGCGTCCAAGTACTCCACAGCGTGGCTGGCAAGAAAGGGTATAAAATAAGAAAATCTAATGACATGGCCTCCTTGTTCACCTGATCTGAACCCCATTGAGAACCTGTGGTCCATCATCAAATGTGAGATTTACAAGGAGGGAAAACAGTACACCTCTCTGAACAGTGTCTGGGAGGCTGTGGTTGCTGCTGCACGCAATGTTGATGGTGAACAGATCAAAACACTGACAGAATCCATGGATGGCAGGCTTTTGAGTGTCCTTGCAAAGAAAGGTGGCTATATTGGTCACTGATTTGTTTTTGTTTTGTTTTTGAATGTCAGAAATGTATATTTGTGAATGTTGAGATGTTATATTGGTTTCACTAGTAAAAATAAATAATTGAAATGGGTATATATTTGTTTTTTGTTAAGTTGCCTAATAATTATGCACAGTAATAGTCACCTGCACACACAGATATCCCCCTAAAATAGCTATAACTAAAAACAAACTAAAAACTACTTCCCAAACTATTCAGCTTTGATATTAATGAGTTTTTTGGGTTCATTGAGAACATGGTTGTTGTTCAATAATAAAATTAATCCTCAAAAATACAACTTGCCTAATAATTCTGCACTCCCTGTATATATATATATATATATATATATATATATATATATATATATATATATATATATATATATATATATATATATATACCAGACAGTTGCAAATATTTGTGCAAATTCAGAGATAGAAACAGTTAAATTTTCGTTATTTTTATTTATTCGTATTGTTTTTTGGGTCTTGTAGACACGTTAGATTTGCAGAGGCTTTAAAGTTAGCTAAGTTTATTGAATCAGCTGATTAGTAGTGCTTATATTGCTTTTAGCATAAATGTGCTACAGTCTTTAACTTGTTTAGCCTCCTTTTGTATCTGGTAGTTGATGTTAGGTGCTGGTTCGCCTTACTTTTTAGTTGGATAGTCAGTTCTTTTCCTTAAGCGAGATCCAGCAAGTGTTCCTTGAATGCCAGAGTTAGCCCGTGTTCCGTTCCGGACATGCCCACTAATGCGGGGATGGCGTAAGTACTTCCGGTAGTATCCAATGATTCCAATAGTTCATAAATGATCAGTCTGTTATCGGCAACACATTTCAGCTCCAAGGAGCCTTTGTCAAGTCATAACAGACCTGCTCCCAGTGTCTCCTTAAATACCTTTTTGAAGAATCATTATTGTTGGCATCAATTAGCTGTTTTTAAATTACTTATCTCTGTTCTTAATGATAAGTAAGCTAGTAACGTATAAAATATATATATTCTCAATATTCATTTTTTTAAAACAAAAATAAATTCATATAACAATATTAAAGGCTATGTTCTTTGGTATCGTTTTGTTAAAGTGTTTTGTTAAGGAATATTAACATATAGAGTGATAGTGCAATTGTGCATAAAACGAACAATATCAGTGGTTATTTAAACCGTTTTATAGAAAACAAATTAGCATCATATATCGATTTGATAAAAATAGTAAAAAAAAATAAAAAATAGGGGTTATATAAAAAAAAGAGGTTATATAAATAAGAGGTTATATAAATAAGAGGTTATATAAAAAAGGAGGTTATATATAAAAAAAAAAGTTATATAGGGCGCCCCCCAGGGACGTCATAATGAAATTTTTGTCTTTTAAAGATAAGGAAGAGATCCTGAGACTCGCCAGAACACAACACCTACTGAACTTCAGAGGCGAGGGGGTCCAAGTATACTCTGATCTGTGTCCTGCGACACTCCAGAAAAGAAGAGATTTAAGATATGTCACAGCAGTTCTCAAAGAAAAAGGCTGCAATATAGGTGGGGTTTCCCGACATGCCTGATAGTTACAAAAAATAACACCTCTCACGTCCTGAGGTCACTTGATGACCTCCCAAACTTCAATCAAGCTTTGGGTATCAACATACACCCACCACAGGAAGCAGATGAGGCCCAGCGGGGCCACCCCGGATACAACCAAGAAATAAACCAACAGCACCCAGCCTAATGGGACAACACCAAGCCTGCACACCACAACTGCATCTCTCACTGTGGAGTGGGACACTTTGAACACTCCCTGGTGAAACTGAAGATGAGATCCCGAAGATCTATACAGGTCGTATGTCTCTTTAAAGACTCAGACACACAGGTCTAGGTCATCAGACTATGAAAAGTGAACTTTTAATTGAACTCTTGTCAGGGTTGGGAATAAATGTTATGGTAGTTGCCGAATGGGCCCATTATAGATTAGCCATTGTAACTGTATAATGAAAACTAACACCGTGACCTTTAACATATACAGATTCTAGAAATGCGACATACCCACTAACGGTAAACACACCTGATACTACAAATCAGTAGCTGGGACTGGCATATGATTATAACTCAACCTCACCTCAACCGCTAGCCACACTCACCTAGGATCACACGTCTTACCGACACACCACAGGGCATGACTGAGGACAGATGCAACTTACCCTACACACAACCATACACATAGAATAACGCACTACCTCACTAAAACTAACACATACACTATAAGACCACAACACCCACCCACAACTACAAGAGACACCCTTAATAAGAGGGAAAACTCCCTCAACACTAATTTACACGGACAAGCCTTGAACTTAGACAGACATCTAAGCACTTTGATGACTCAGGGACATAGGACAACTTCTGCATATCAGACAGGACTTAAAGTTAAGCTATTATAGTTATGTATGGAAAACGTTGATTTAATGATAATATGTTATATGTTTATACTTCAATTGAGATCAAGGGGATAACTACCCCCAATTTATAGTAAATTTTGTTTTGAATACAAGTGAAGCGGAGGGTATAGTGCCGAATTTGCAATACTGTTTCACTGCATCTTTGAGTAACTGACTCTCTACTCCACTCCCTACTCCTTCTCTATTCACTCTTTCTTCTTTTTTTCTTCTCATCTCTTCTCCCATCTCTGTAGAGGCATCTGTCCTCACCCACTACACCTCTCCCTCCTTATCACCTGATTGCACAACTCCACCGCTACCACCAGCTTTATCCCTACCCTCTCTCAATCCCCCTCCTCCTCCCTCCTCGCCTCCTCACCCTCTCCCCCCCCTTTTTTTTTTTTTTTTTTTCCTCCCCCTGCATATAACCCCTTGCTGTCCCTGAGTGCAAACATAACATGGCAGTTAGACAGGGACTTCCCCGTACATACCCAATAGAACTGATCTCTATAAATGTAAAAGGTCTCAATAGTCCCAACAAACGCTCCATAGCACAAAGAGACTTACAGAGGATGGGTGGGGACATAGTCTATCTACAAGAGACTCATTTTGCAGCAGCGCGCGAGCCTAAGTGGATCAGCCGCCACTACCCGACTGCATTTTTTGCGTCAGGTCCAAAAATGAAAAATGGGGTAGGAATCATTCTACACACAAAACTACCATTCCAATTAGCACAAATACATAAAGACACAGAGGGTAGATTCATAATTGTGACTGGCTCTCTTTACGGCAGGCCTGTTACACTGGCCAATGTGTACTGCCCACATCACTCACAACACATTTTTCTCATGAAAGTCATTCGAAAAATCCTAGAAATGAGAATTGGTATGCTTTACCTGGGGGGGATTTCAATACTCCAATAGATCCTGCCTTAGACACTTCAGACGGTATCTCCAGCACCCCTAACAGGATACTTAAACGTATGGTGACAATGTTGACAGATCTGACAGTTCATGATATATGGCGAGTACATCACCCGAGGGGCAAAAACTATACATTTTACTCACACCCACATAGGAAGTACTCCAAGATAGACTACCTATTCACAGACACTACCGGGCTCACAATCACCCAAAGCAGTAACATCAACATGATCACTTGGTCCGATCACGCACCGGTCAGCTGCTCAATCCTCTGGCCAAATGTCCCAGTCACACCATATGTGTGGCGACTGGACGACACCCTACTGGAAGATCCGATATTCAAGACGGAAATCCATAAAGAAATAACAACCTTCTTTCAAGCAAATATTAACAGACACATAGAGAACACCACGGTATGGGAAGCACACAAATGTACCATTAGATGGCTGTTGATTAAAAGAAAAGCCAACCTTAATAAAATTAAAACAGAGCGTTACAGAAACTTACTAGCACAGGTAGCGCAGGCGGAACAGCAACACAAATTACAGCCTGGGGATGCCGCCAAAGCGGAGACTTTGGAGACAGCCAGGGGAAACTTCTTGCAGTACTTACAGGAGGAATACCAAAAAAAGGCGCTGATGATGAGACAATTGTTTTTTGAGCATGGTGACAAGGCAGGTAAACTGCTGGCTAGAGCAATTGCAAGGAAGAAAATTAAGGCACATGTACATCACATAAGAGATAGAGAGGGAGAGATGAAGGTAGATGCTGATTCCATCGCGGACACCTTCAGGGCATACTATGAAACCTTGTATAACATAGCACGTACGGAACAAGAAATAGGGGGTAACGCACCTCCGATATATAATGATACAGCTGTTATAGAATACCTAGAGGGAACTGACCTTCCAAAGATTGCAGACAAAGAAAGGGAAGAATTGGATGCCCCAATCTCAATTATGGAAATTAAAAAGGCGATCAAAGATCTCCCCTCAGGGAAAAGCCCTGGGCCTGATGGCTATGGACTCAAATACTATAAAACTTATACTGACTCATTAGCTCCACATCTGGCAAATTTATTCAATGCCCTACCCCAAGCCCCTAATCTCCCGAGCTCTATGCTAGAGGCCTACATCAAGGTGATCCCCAAGCCCGGAAAACAACATGACACGCCGGGAAACTTTAGACCAATATCCCTCTTGAACTCGGACATCAAGATTCTCGCGAAGGTCTTGGCCAACAGGGTTAATAAACTGCTGCAGGATCTGGTGTCCACGGACCAGGTGGGATTTTTTCCTGCTCGTGAGGCAAGAGACAATACCCTAAAAGTATTGCAGATGGTCACACACTCTCAGATACACGGGACACCACTCTCTTTGGTCACTACAGATGCAGAGAAAGCATTTGACCGGGTGAGGTGGTCGTTCATGAAACTTGTGTTGCAACGGTTTGGCTTCGGAGACAAAATCACAAATATGATAATGTCCCTCTACTCCTCACCAAATGCGAGAGTTAGAATAAATGGTACGCTCTCTAACCCATTCAAAATCAACAACGACACTAGACAAGGCTGCCCTCTGTCACCGATACTATTCACGCTTATGATTGAGGTGCTGGCGAGCAAGATCAGGAATAACCCCCTTATCAGAGGGTTCTTGATAGGTGGCAAAGAACAAAAACTTTCAATGTATGCCGACAACGTTTTGCTGTCTATCTCAGACTCACCAGACTCATTAAAGGAAGCCTTGACAGAGTTTGCGACATTCGGGAGCATGTCAAATTTTTTACTAAATCCACAAAAATCAGAAATAATGATAGTCAATGAACGACGAGAGCTTACCAGCGCTCTACAGACCAATTGTCCAATTAAGCTAGCACGACACTCCATAAAATATTTAGGGATAAGAATCACTACTGATATAAAGGAAACAATAGAAATCAATTATAAAAACATCAGGGACGAGATAATATCAGACTTAACTAATTGGAAAAACAAGACCATCTCATGGTTGGGACGCGTCGGAGTAACCAAGATGAATATCCTACCAAGGGTGTTATACATAATGCAGACTATCCCGGTACCCTCAGCTACACCTTACAGTCAGCAGATTCAGAAAGCTATAGAAACCTATATATGGAATGGCATTAAACCAAGAATCAGGAAACACACTATATACTTACCTAGAAACGATGGCGGTCTGGGTGTGCCCCTACTAAAAGAATATCAGAGAGCCATCACACTGCAGAGATTGGTTGAATGGAGCCAAAATATGCGTAACAAAGCCTGGGTTCAAATTGACAATGACATATTGAAACGCGGAAATGTGGGAGCGTTGGCCTGGGTCTCTGCTGGGAACAGACCAGCTAACATCACACAATACCCCCTGATTCGGGGGGTGTTTGAGGAATGGGATAGGATAATTGCTAAGGAACCTCACATTTCCACACCATACTCACCGAACACCCCAGTCCGAGAAAACCCGGACATGGGTATGGAATATAAACCACATACACCGGGCGAATTTCACACACTATGGTCGGGGAAGACAAATACATACTCCTCTTGCTCATGCTAAATGGAGCAAAGGGTCTAATACCTACTTACTGGAAGAAAACGCAGGTCCCGACCATTCAAGAATGGAGACACAGAGTGGGGGACCTACTCAAATTAGAGAGATATCACTATCTCAAAACAGGCAAAATAGGCACACATGAAATGATGACACTGAGATGGGAGGGTAGAGGAATATAACATTAGACGTCAAATAGAATAGTCACAAACATAGGACAGAACTCCGCAAAGGTCACCGCCTAAAAATAAAAATTAATGATGTCCCCTACGCCTCCCTCCCTTACCCTCCCCCCCCCCCTCCCCTTTTTTTTTTTTTTTTTTCTCTCTCTATCTCTTTCTTCCACTCCCCCTTCTCTTCCCACTTTTCTCCTTACTTCACGTACTCTCACTCCTCTTCTCTGCACTTACTCTGCCTTGCAAAAGAAGAGCAAGGCCATAATCTCGGGAATCAATATAGACTCGGTGATGTGTATCAGGAATCCGAGAATCAAACTGACTGAAACCAGTGGTAATCCCGAGATTAAGTTCCAAAGTTTAAGGCTCACTGTTGATAGGAATGTTAATACTTAATAAGCAAATTATATGGTTAAAACAAGCTGCAGAATAAGGACCCACGTCCGTACAAGATAAACAGATAAGAGAAACAGACTATACAACAAAAGCTACATAATCCTGGAACAACCTAAAGGATTATAGGCACCTTGTAGTAGACATTTCACTATGATTGTTCTTAATGTTGTATCTGTAAAACTAGAAATGTATGTACTGATCAAATTTGTTCCAAACTCTTCTCCAATAAAGCTTGTTTTTGAAAACTCAAAAAAAAAAAGTTATATAAAAAAGGTTATATACCCATGAGTAATTCAGTATAAATTAGAATTTTTTGGGGGTAAAGTATCCTAAAAATATATATATAATGATAATAATGAGATCAATATATAAAGTATTAGGACAATTTTTATTTAAAAAAAACTTCCTAATTCTATTTCTAAATTTAAACCTTGCGGATTTATTGTATCTAAATTGTAAATCCATTTACTTTCTAATTGAAATAATCTTTTATGATTATCACCCCCTCTTTTTTGTTTCGGCAATATAGCTATGCCCATATAGTTAAAACACTTTAAATTACCCTTATTACAATGTTTAAAATGTTTTGGGACGGTAGATCTTTGTTTCTATCTTGATCCATGTTTTCTATGGACAAAATACGTTCACAAATTCTATCTCGTAGGGGTCTTTCTGATTTCCCTACATACTGCATCCCACATTTGCATTGGATCATATATATAATATTCCTATCTGTACATCTGATGCAGTCATGAATCTTAAATTCTTTATAATTCACATTTGAGATCACAGACTTACTTTTTCTAGAATGTCTGCAGGATTTACATATTAAACATGGGAAGAAACCTTTAATTTCCATTCTTGTCAAATCTTTATCTGTTTTTTTCTGTTTTTTGATAACAGTAGGTGAAAGTATGTTTTTTAAGTTATTTGCCTTTCTATATAAAAAATGGGGTTTATCAGCAATTAGTGGTCCTATTACTTTGAATTGTTTTAACATGTGCCAATGTTTTCTCACTATTTTTTCAGTCATTTTATAATTGATATTGTAATTGGTTATAAATGGTATTTTGATTTAATTGGTTTTTGTATTATCTTTTTCTTTAGATTTTTTAGTTAGTAAGGATTTTCTATCCATCTTACCAACTTCTTGTCTTATATCCTCCACAAATTCGTCATTATAACCTCTCTCTATAAATTTAGATTTTAGGTTTTGTGAGTGTAATAGTCATCAGCTTTATTGCAATTTTTCATAACCTTCATTAGTTGGCCCTTGTTATTTTCCTAGTTAAATGTGGTTAAAAAAGTTGCCAAATATTGACATTAATATAGATCTTAAGCCAGTGTTGTTACATGGGCGCACACATATATGACCCCCCTTTTTTATAGCAACTATATATTTATACAGCTTTAAGCTAAAGGCTTTGGGTATTCTTATTTTGTTTATTATTAGCATAACTTTCATCTTTCTGTAGAAATGATGTTTCTTGTACTGTTTAAAATAATTGGCTATTTTTCACTTGTTTTGAAGCCTGGTGCCATTATGATTGTAAAAAAACTGCTGAGAACAATTGTCATTTATGCCTCATAACTCGGCAAAGATTTTATTCTAAAAAAAAATAAAAAAATAGACAATAGCCGCTATTGTCTATGTCACAGTTACTAAGTTAGATGTGTTGTATAAGCTGTTTACTTCTATGCTGTGCATTAAAATAGCGTTGTACCTTCTATGCTGTGTCCTGCATCTCATGACATGGTGTCAGAAGTACGTTCCTACACTTTTGTTTCCTGAGTAATGACGATGTTGAAGTTTACCCCACCTGAGCCTTTTGATTTCTCTCAGCTTGCAGCTTGGCCCACATGGCATCAGCAGTTTCAATGCTTCAGGATTGCTTCCAAGCTGGACAAGGAGAGTGGTGAAGTACAAGTTAATTCTCTTTTATACTCTATGCAGAAAGATCTGGAGACAGTGTTTAATGCCTTTACATTCCAAGAAGGGGAAGAATTTGACTTTGAAATAGTTATGAACAAACTCAGTGCTCACTTTGTGCCCAAAAGAAATGTGATTCATGAGAGGGCTTGTTTTCACAAAAGTGCTCAGCGTGTGGGAGAATCTGTGGAGTCATTTGTGCACAGCCTCTATGAACTAGCTGAATTCTGTAAGTTTGATGTTGCTATAGAAGAGCAAATCAGAGACAGAATAGTCATAGGAATCTCAGAGGTCACACTGAAGCTACAGTTGGAAGCTAAATTAACGTTAGATGGGGCTATTAGGATGGCCCGCCAGAGTGAACTGGTGAAATAGCAAAGTGCTGATCTGAGGTCTGAGAGTATTGAGGATGAAGTGCAGCAGTTCAGGAGAGTTGCAGGTGAAAGGAACAGTGTGAGCGGTAGACCAAGGGCAACAGATAGGCCCAGAAGCGGATGGGCGTAGCAGGTTCCCTGCACGAGGTGTAACCGCACCCATGATCAGAATGTCATATCCCCTGCTAAAGATAAAAGATATAGAAAGTGTAACCGAATGGACCATTTTGAAGTGGCGTGTAAAACTGAATACATTAAGGAGATACAAGTGGATAGTGACCAGGAGGGTCAAGAAGTGTCCTTTGTAGGGTCTGTTGTTGAACGGTCTGGTTCAGATGAAGATTGGCAGGTTACCCTTATTGTAATGGGAGCCAAGGTTGCCTTCAAGATTGACATGGGAGCAGACATCACTGTAATGTCCCTTGCAGCATTCATAAAACTGCCTTGACAGCCTCAGCTGGCGAAAGTTACAACGAAAGTTCATAGTCCTGGTGGCCGCATCAATTGTGCAGGGAAATTTCTTGCCAGCTACGATTACAAGCAGAGGCAATTCACCATGTGGGTACATGTAATTAGAGATCAGTGTGTTAACAACCTATTGAGCAGAAAAGCAGTCTGTGTTTGGGCCTTGCTGCCAGAGTGAATGAGATTTCGGAAGACATGTTTGGTAAATTGGACCTACTGAATTGCAACCCAGTCCGAATATCACTGTTGGCGGAGCACAGGAGCAAAACAAAAGGCCTTTTTCAGATGAGAGAAGGCATCTATGGCTTCAGGAGGCCAAATTTTCTTTGTTCCGTTTTGTCAACTCAGTGAGTGGAGCGACTATTTTGGAAAAGTTATTTATAAACTTGCGGTAATAATTGGAGAACCCCAATAATCTCTGTAGTTCTTTTAATGAAGTGGGTTGAGGCCATTCCAGAAATGCGATGAACTTAGAAGGATCCATCGCAAAACCATCCTTTGAGATGACATTGTCTCTAAGATGCAGAAGTACCTGTTTCATATGTTCATGATGCTCCTCCAGGGTGGAGGAAAAAATAAGTACCTGTTTCATATGTTCATGATGCTCCTCCAGGGTGGAGGAAAAAATAAGGATATCATCCAGGTAGACGATGACAGTGCCATTGAGGAGTTCACAGAAGACATCATTGACAAATGCCTGGAAGACTGCAGGGGCATTTCACAGCCCAAAGGGCATCATAAGGTATTCGTAATGCCCTGATCTTGTGTTGAAGACAGTCTTCTATTCATGCCCTGGGAAGATACGAATCTGATACGAATCAGATTGTATGCCCCACGTAGGTCCAGCTTGGTGAAGTAGCGAGCATTCTTAAGTGAATCATAAAGTTCAGTGATCAAAGGAATAGGATAGTGATTGTTGATAGTTATGTTGTTTAAGGCCCTGTAGTCAATACCACCATCCTTCTTACTGACGAAAAAGAAGCCAGCTCCGACAGGAGAGGAGGAAGGGCAAATTAAATCTTTAGCTAGGTTCTCTTGGATATACTCCTCCATGACTTGGTTTAAGCTTTAGAGAGTGGATACGTCCTCCCTTTATGAAGTGGCGCTCCAGGAAAGAGGCCAATTTTGCAGTCATATGGACGGTGGGATGGCAGCACATCAGCTGCTTTCTTTTCAAACACGTCATTGAAATCTGCATATACTGAGGGAAGGCTTGAAGGGGTCTGTAGACTGGCTATGGGGATGCGGAGCAGAGGAGTAACTTTAGCAAGGCAGGAGTGGAAGCAGGAGGTACCCCTGGAGACTAAGTGTCCTTCAGCCTAGTTGAACTGTGGGTTGTGTATACGAAGCCAAGGAAGACCAAGGATGATAGACTGTGCTGGGGAATGAATGACATCAAACTGCAACTGTTCAGAATGAAGGACTCCCACAGTCAGGGTTAGGGGTGCTGATTTGATATGGCTCAAGCCTGAACCAAGAGGAGTGCCATCCAGAGTAGTTATTTTGAGACAATGTTTTTTCTGCAGAAGACGCAACCCTGCCTGAATCATAAAACAGTGATCCAAAAAATTTCCAGCTGCCCCTGAATCAATGACGGCATGAGCATGGACAGAATTCTGAAGGAAGGTAAGGGTAACAGGTACCAGGATCTGGGAGGAGTGAGGGGAATTAGTAGTAACCATGCTTAGAGGTACCCCAGTCTTATCCTCTAAGCATTGGCTTTTCCTGGCTGAATATCACAATTCTTTAGTTGGTGGGAGCTAGAGCCACAATAAAAGCATAGTCTCAATCTCCTTCTCTGTCTTTCAGACTCTGTGGGTTTGAAGGAGGAGAGATCCATGGGTTCCTCTACTGAGGTAACTGGAGGTGCTGGAGGGGTAGAGGATAGTGTAGAGACCGGACGAGTAGGAGGATGAGAGGGAAGGATTCTACGAGTACTGTCTCTCTCAGAGTGTCTCTCCTGGAGGCGAGAATTTAGTCTGATACAAAGTGTTATAAAGTCATCCAAGGAATGAAGGAACATCACAATAAGTAAGCTCATCCTTGATGTGTTCATGCAAACCTCTCCTAAAGGTCGCCTTGAGAGCACTGCCATTCCAACTGGTCTCAAAGTGCGAAACTCGAAGGTGTATTGTGCCACAGTCCTATTGCTCTGGCAGAGATCCAAGAGAGAGTACTCTGCAGCAGCAGCGCGGTCAGAGATCCCAAATACAGAAGATAATGCAGAAGTGAAGCCATAAGCATTGTTCAAGAGTTGAGTGTTCTGTTCCAAGAGGGGAGAGACCCAGGCTAGGGCTTTGTCTTTCAATAAGCAATTGATAAAAGTAACCTTTGACTGATGAGACTGGAAGGTGTGGGGGTCATTGCGAAAGAGCAAGCTGCAATGGTTGAGAAAACCCCTACAATCGGTAGTACCATCATACTTGTCAGGTAATGGTATCCGGGGTATACTTCCAGAAGCAGGGGAAGAAGTTGCAGCACTAGGAGCAGAGACCGGCGGTGAAACAAAAGAAGCAGTATTCTTTACTGCAACTAGTGAGGAGAGCTGAGTGGTTATAGCCTCTAGTCCACACTCTGCAATTGTATGGGTTCCCAACATCTGTCCTTGAAGATAAACTGCTCTTGCTACCTAATTTGGGTCCATAGCCCAAGTATAATGTTATGCTCATGGGATGTTCCACTATCAGACCAAACTTGGCCAGTAGTCTTCTTATCCCGATGTTAAGCTGAAATGATAGGGAATATCCCAGAGCAGAGAAAGTTTTCAAAATGAGGTAAGCGGTAGTCACAGTAGGCAGGGTAGTCTTTGGGGGCAACAGGTAGGGAATCCAACGGTATGGCAGTTCAAGGATAAAGCAATAGAATGGTGAGGCAGGCAGAGTTTGATAACACTATAGCAATCCAAAGGTTCAAGAGTTAAGTAGGCAGAGTAGTCAGACAGGCAGATTCCAATAATGTTATGGCAATCCAGTACTTTAGGGGTTAAGCAAGCAGAAAAGTCAGACAGGCAGAGTTCAATAACGTTATGGCAATCCAGTACTTTAAGGGTTAAGCAAGCAGAGTATTTTAGAGCGGCAGAGTTCTATAAAGATAATTCAATCCAGCATATACAGACAATAGCACACAGGAGCACACACAGTAACACCTATACTTGGGCAGTGATAGGTAGCAACTGAACAACTTACATATGTTCAGGATTTGTGCCACAAGAGATCCTGACCGGCTCCAGAGGAAAATAGACGTGTGGCAATGATGTCACCACAGCACGCACACAGGAGCCGACTTCCTTCTTAGCAATGGCTAGAGCAGCAAGCGCTGTGCCCCTAGCAACAGCCAGAGTGGCATGACACAGCAGGCCAATGGAATGGCTGAAAAGGCAGTTCAAACAACAAAGTTTATTTTAAAGCAATCTGAGCCGTACTTAACTCTCTTGGCCTATAGGGTGACTCCATCCAAGCCACAGGCTTTAGCCCATCACAGTTAATGCTAGGATGACAGATCCACACTACACTACCCTCTGTCTGTGTTTTCCAACTAGCCTGCTCTGTTTCTCGGGACTAGGTCCTTAGGAGGGATGAAGAGGCAAAAAGGGGCTACCGATTCTTCTATGACAGAAAGCACTCTGTGAGGCCCTTGCAGGAGCTTAATGTGGGCCAAAATGTCAGACTTAAGATAGATGATGAGAAGAAATGGAAGACGCCTGCTACGGAAATAGGACAAGGTCTTATGTAGTCCTTACTGAAGGAGGGACAGTCACAAGTCGAAATAGAGGACATCTTCAGCCAGTACCTGAGAGTTTGGGACTGGATGCTTCAGAGCCACAGCCGGTGGGATCCCCTGTTTTAAAAGGGGTACCTTCCCCTCAGCAAGAACACAGCGGGGATACTTCTTTGCTTCAAGCAGACTCTCAATCACCTTCTTCTGTATCAGAGGACAGTTCATGTAAAAGGACGTCAAGTGGAAAAATTCGGAAACTTCCAGTCCGCTACCGGGATTAGCACTGTAGTTAGAGCAGTGACCAGAAGAATGGGCAGAATAATACTATGGTCATTGTGGACTAGGGTAGTCTACACCGATGTTCAAGTCAGGATTGTTTTTCTTATTGTTCATATATATTCTCTTTAACTTGTTATTTGTTGTACACTAAACAAAACTATTTTTGTATGCTTCTTGTATACCTTGTTATTTGTTGTACTCTAAAAAAACATGTATGCTTTGTCCTTTGAAAAAGGGCAAGATGTGATGAGAGTGGGAGGTGACGTCACCGGATGGGGGCGTGACTTATAGCCATTATAGTCTATGTCGCAGTTACTAAGATAGATGTGTTGTACAAGCTGTTTACTTCTATGCTCTGCAATAAAATAGCGTTGTACCTTCTATGCTGTGTCCTGCATCTCATGACTACAATATTCACTAATATGCAGCCTGGCTCTTTAAGAAGAATAAAAGCCACAAAACAGTTATATATTAGTCTGTCAATCCAGAAATGATAACATGTTATATGGTACTTATATTGTGGACTAGACATTTTTTCTTATAAGAAGGTACTTGTGACAATATTCTACAGGCAGGAAACCCACAATAATCATAAGGCTAATGTTACTGTATACACTTACCGGTTCCAATATGTAGCCAGTTTTTCTGCAGCAAATTTTGTCTGTGTGCCTTGTTATCTTTTTAGCAATAATTCTGGATTTTATTTCTAGCAAAAAGTGTATGTCTTTGAGAGCTCTTTAGTGCCATCTACTGTAGATATTCAGATTGTGTAGGTATCACTAACATGCTCTTCCTAGAGATTATGGAAAAAGAGCTGTAATATTTGGTTTCTGCCTCGGTTCATTGTGCTGATTTGATATAACAGACTAATAAACTTTGTCATATACACTGTGTATTTTTGAAAAATCTAAATTGAAAGATTTTTTTTATACAATTAACAAGCGTCGCACATTGCAACAGCTTACTAGAGCAGTGATTTTTAACCTTTTTTTTGCCGTGGCACACTTTTTTACATTAAAAAATCCTGTGGCACACCACCATCCCAAAATGTTAAAAAAATCACACATTGTAGCCTAATACAGCATATATATATACACATACACACAAACACACACATACTGTATGTATTGTGCTGTTATGCCATGCCTCCTACAAACTACCCCTGCACTGGGAGTAAAAAACAAGCAAAGTTGAAAAAATATGTCACACTGTTGCACACTGGTTGAAAAACACTGTACTAGAGAATGGCAGTGACCTAGCATCGCTGGCAAGCAAGTTGTTTGACACTTGCGGCCATGTGACCAAGGAAGCTGATATCCAATGTTTTCAATTGGTGTAGTTTATATCAAAGCAATTCACAGTTTCATAGCCAGGCAAAAATAGTGTTTCTTAAATGTGTGTTAACCATCTAATAATAACCTTATTTTAGTCTTCATATTATATAACTAGAAATAAACACTGAACAAACGTTATTTTTTATTGCTGGCTTTGTGCACTAATGCATAAAGATTGTTGTCAAACTCTTGTTTCAATCAATTTAGTATTATAATAAAGTAAATCCAAGTTTGCTTCTACACATATGAATGCATTAATATTTAACTCATAAGTGTAACTTGAGAAAATAGGTCTCTTAAATATTTTTAAAGTTACTTAAAGGGACAGTAAAGTAAAAAATAAACATTTATGATTTAAAAGGACATGTAACCTACGCAATGTTAAACAACTTTCCAATTTACTTAAATGTTCTAAATTGTTTGTTCTTTTGGTATCCTTTGTTTAAAAGCATACAGTAGGCTCAAGAGCAGCAATGCACTAAAGGGAGCTAGCGGCTGATTGGTTGCTGCACATTTAAAGAGACACTGAACCCAAATTTTTTCTTTCGTGATTCAGATAGAGCATGCAATTTTAAGAAACTTTCTAATTTACTCCTATTATCAATCTTTCTTCGTTCTCTTGCTATCTTTATTTGAAAAAGAAGGCATCTAAGCTTTTTGTTTGGTTCAGTACTCTGGACAGCACTTTTTTATTGGTGGATGAATTTATCCACCAATCAGCAAGAACAACCCAGGTTGTTTACCAAAAATGGGCCGGCATCTAAACTTAAATTCTTGCATTTCAAATAAAGATACCAAGAGAATAAAGAAAATTTGATAATAGGAGTAAATTAGAAAGTTGCTTAAAATGTCATGCTCTATCTGAATCACAAAAGAAAAATATTGGGTTCAGTGTCCCTTTAAGCTTCTTTTCATCTGATGTGTTTAGCTAGATCATTCAAAAAAGAATATCAAGAGAATGAAGCAAATTTAAAAAACATAAGTAAAATGGAAAATTTTTAAATTTGTATATTTGTGTGATTCATGTCCCTTTAAATAAAACATGCAATTTTAAACAACTTTCCAATTGACTTCTATTATCCGAGTTGCTTTGTTTTCTTTTATGCTTTGTGCTCATGTAGGCTTAGGAGCAGCAATGCACTACTGGAAGATAGCAGCTGATAGGTAGCTGCACATATATGCCTCTTGTCATTGTCTCACAGAATGTGCCAGATTTAACAAAGTAAGGCAGACAGGGTGTACATCTTTGATCCTGTCCGCCCGGCTTCGCATCTAGCAGGCAGCAATATGGTGCCCACATTTATCATTGCAACCCCTTGTTAAATCTGGGTCTATGTGTTCAGCTAGCTCACAGTAGTGCATTGCTGCTCCTTCAGCAAAGGATACCAACAGAATGAAGCAAATTCAATAATAGAAGTAAATTGGAAAGATGATTAACATTGTATGCTGTATCTGAATCATGAAATAAAAAGGTGGAGTTTCACAGTTTATTAGTAGGCTTAGGCGAGTGCACGTCTTTAGCGTTCTATGGCATATATGGAACAATGTATAACACTGCTATAAGCATTTTTGCAAACACTGCTGACAGATGGCTAAAGACATATGCTCCTGAGCTCACCTAGGATTCTTTAACAAAGAATAGCAAGAGAACTTAGCAATAGTGATAATAGAAGTAAATTGGAAAGTTAATTAAAAATGTGTGCTCAATCCATCCCATTTAAGTTTTATTTTAACTTTACTGTCCCTTAAAAAATAGGAGGTTTAAATTGTTTTAAAATTTGAGTCCTGATCTAATTTCCCTTTCTGGTGATCTAAAAAGCAGAAAGAGAGTCAGGATAGTTACCAGTCATGTAGGCAAAAAAGCAATTATAGATTTTTCTACGAAACATAACAAATGATCATATATATATACTGTATATGTATATATATATATATATATATATATATATTCCTTAAAAAAATCTGCATTGTGTCACTATCATACCAAATCAAGAATATTTTTTTAAAAAAAGTTTATTTATATAAAAAATAAAATATATTATAATATATATTTATATATATACCAAAAAAGTTTTCCATCATGTCTATATGAAACTAGAAAAAGTGAATTCTGAACAGTAAATACTGGAGTTAAGTATAAATAGTAGTAAATGCAATTGCATTAAATAAGCAACATTTAAAAAAACAGCCATAATTCTTGGAAAAAAATGCAATAGAGTACATTAAGTGCCAGGTCTTGTCAATGAGGGAGAATAATTATGCCTGTATTGATTTTATCATGGGACTAAGACTGATGTAAGCAAAAAAAAGAAAGTTTTTAGTAAAGGGAAAAAATGTCTATAAATTGCAGTGCTTAGCTAAATTATATAGATTTTATATAGAATGATTAGGATTGTTCTGAAGCCTTCAATAATAGTCTCAATTTTAGAAATAAGTTTCTAAGAAAGATGGAATAAAACATATGTTCCAACAGAATTGTGAAATAAATCCACCAGTACTTTATAGTCCTTGGTGGGATTTTCTAAAGGTATTTTTAACCTTGAATACAGTGTGTCTCACAAAGGGTTGTTGCCTGCTTTTCACTATGTGTATTGCACTTGCACCTGTGAGTTTGTGTTCTGCTGAGCCCCACTGTAGCTACTGACCCAGAAGCAGGAAGCTGGGGAGGAGAAGCACATAAAGATTCTGGTTTCAGTTTGTCCTCTGAAGTAAAGGTAAAGAGCTATGAAATGAATATTTGTCATGAATAGAGCAAGAAAACAAAACAAAGAAAGAGAGTGAAATGTCAGCTTCTGAGTTGCTAAAAGTTACAGGTGATGTGAAAAGTGAACAAACAGCAGAGTAAGCCAAATTACAGAAAGATATTTAAAAAGAATCTCTCTGCTACTGACCGTTTAAAGAAAAGAAATTTGGACTTTGAAAAGAGAAGAAAGACATTTAAGTGAGGCCAGACAAGAACATGAAATCTAATGAAATGATACTATTTAAAGTAGCATAAATGTCTGATGATGCTCCAACTAGGGTTGCCACCTCGGCCATGTTTTCCTGAACACTTATAAGTTACACATGCTGCAGGGTAAGCAGGGCAGAACATGTATTGCGCCTCTGGACATCACATGAATAGTACTGAATTCGAACAACACAATACATGTTCCTTCCTGCACACACTGCACTGCAGCATGTGTAACTCATAAGTGTGCAGGGAAACATGGCCGAGGTGGCAACCTGAGCTCCAACTACACAGTGACTATGTAAACATGGAGACTGAGTATGCCCCCCTCAGTGGAAAATAGTTTGTAGTGGGGAAAACATGCTGTAAGCAATTCTCATTATACAGTGCAGCCTTCAAGCAATACAAATTACAGTGCAAGAAACTCCTGCAGTTTGTAGCATAGCACAGTATTGCAGGTAGGGTTGCCACCTCGGCCATATTTTCCTGGACACTTATGGGTTAAACATGCTGCAGGGTTTGCAGGGAGGAACATGCATTGTGCTGTTCATCAGTTCTACTCATGTGATGTCCAGAGGCACAATACATGTTCCTCCCTGCTTACTCTGCACCATGCGTAACTCATAAGTGTCCAGGAAAATATGGCCGAGGTGGCAACCCTAATTGCAGGATAAACCAGAAGCTGCACATTTGCAACAGTCAGCAGTGGGGACTCTCACACAGCTGCATAGATCAGCTGTGGGAATTAAACAGCCTATTACAGCATTGCCATGAGCTGAGGCTTGTCCCAAAAAGTCTGCAATTACAAGACTACATGAAGCTGCAGCAGGCCCAATAGGTCTTTTGCCACTGTCTTTAACGATCTGGCAATCTGCCTTCACATGGTAATGGAGCACTCATATGAAGACAAATGGCTGCAGATAAGGAACAGTAGCTCTCAGCTGTCACTTACAACTGAGACGCCTAGAGCTTCCAATCCTGAAGCTGTGATGTAGATCTATGTTATGCGGTACGATGGGCTATGTACCACATGACGTAAATCTTCGTCATTTAGGTGCAAGGGATTGAAGGGACATAAAACAAAAAAAAATATATATCATGATTCAGCATGCAGTTTTAAACAACTTTTCGATTTATGTCTGTTAAAGGGCCATAATACCCAAATGTTTAAACACTTGAAAGTGATGCAGTATAGCTATAAAATATCTCCTGAACATCTCTATGTAAAAAAGAAAGATATTTTACCTCAAAAGTTCCTCAGTAGCCACCTCCCATTGTAAAGGATTTCTAAGCAGCATTTTAGTGTGTCTGTCCTGGGACAGATGAAAGGATGAGCCTCGTGAACTCTCATATTATTTCACCAATCAGGTAAAGGAAGCTTACTATGAAAACTCATGAGAGTTAAGTCAAATCTCATGAGATCACAGTAAGAGTTCATGACCTCAGCACTGCTGATGCTGATTGGCTGCTGTTCATTTTTTCTTCTTTTTTTTTTTTTTTTTACCTGCAGCTGGGAGCAGCTGAGTATAACTTTTTACACAGAACTTACTCTGCTGAGCTGAGGAAATTGTAAGGTAAAATATCTTCCTTTTTTACATAGAGATGCTCAGGTGATATTTTCCTGTCAGCTTTTTACAGTTATACTGCATCAGTTTCAAGTGATTTAGCATATGAGTATTATGTCCCTTTAACTAATTTGCTTTGTTCTCTTATTACGCTTCATTGAAAAGCATGCTTTGGTAGGCTCAAGTGTAACACCACACTAGTGGGTCCTAGCTGGTGATTGGTGACTTGCACATATATGCCTCATCTTATTTGCTCACCTGATGTTTTCAGCTAGCTCCGGTTAGTGTATTGCTGCCCCTTCAATAAAGGATACCAAAAGAATTAAGCAAATTTGATAATAGCATTAAATTGTAAAGTTGTTTAAAATGATATGCTCTATCTGAATTACAAAAGAAAAAAAAGTTGTATGTCCCTTTAAGCTTTTTAAAGTATGAACAGAATTGCTGTTCTGTAGGTAGATTCAATCCTGACCCATTTGAATGTTGTAAAGAAAGGAGAGAAAGGAGAGTCATTTCAGAGTTACATTGGCGTACCAAAGCTCTCCTTAAAGAGACATTAAACACTTTGAGATGGTAATATAAAATGATAAATTGTATATATAAAAAAAACTCTGAAATTGAATTTAATTATTTATTTTGTCCCCTTTACCTGTAATTCCATTCTGAAATTGTGAACATTTCAGTTCTGTTAGAAATGTAAGTGTAGAACACTGTTATTTTCCACACAGCCATTGGCTGCACACTTTAGTGACCTATTTATAACTGTCTCTAATTGGCCACAGCAGAGAAGGTAACGTAAGTTACAACATGGCAGCTCCCATTGTTTTATAGACACTAAAAAGTTACTTATTTTGTCAATATTTAAACAGCTGATGAAACTTTAATACATATATCTACAAGTTATACTCAGACTGATCTTTTCTTTGAATGCATCATTCTATCTAGCACTTATTTAGTGTTTAATGTCACTTTAATGTTGATTATAACAATTTGTCATGTGTTTTATGTAAAAAACTTAAAAGGGTAGTAGAGGAGATAGTCTCTGGTTTGGGCACACAGCCATATTATGAGATAATTATTTTTAAAAGCATATACTCCCCGTAATTATGACACTCTTAGACTGATTCATTCTGTTGTTATTTATCATTTGTGATCAGCATCTTGTTTGCTGTCAATAAGACATTTTGAAATTGAAAGTAATAAGTAGGCATTTCACTGTTAGGACGATCTTCAGGATGTATATAGAAGGGAGATAAAGTGTAAGACTAAAATTACTTTATGAAATGGTTGAACTGATGCCCGAATTAAAAGTGGAGCACAAAAATTGTGGTTATTGTTCATTGACACTGCTCATATTACAAGCTCAAAGTAATATGTTTGTGCTCAAGCAAAAGCTTAGGGCATGCCAGCATCTGGATATCGGTGCGGGTGCGCTAAATCATTAACCTAATAGACTTCTATGGGTGGACCCTAAAAAAATCATGACAGCTATTACTTGACTGCTAAGGCTTGATGACCTTTTAATAAATAGTATTAAGGTTGTACAGATATACCTCACTCATACAGCGGGTTAGGGATAGTGATGTCCCGAACTGTTCGCCCGTGAACGGTTCCCAGCGAACATAGCTTGTTCGCGTTCGCTGCTGCGGGCGAACACATGGCGATGTTTGATCCGCCCCCTATGTGTCATCATTGAGGAAACTTTGACCCTGTATGTCACAGCCGTCTGACACATTAGAGCCAATCAACATCAGACACTCCCTCACAGACCCTCCCAGCTACTCGGAAGCCGCCATTTTAGACTCATAACGACCTTGCTTTCTTAGTGAGAGGACATGTTGTGTTTGTGCTCCTGACATTATAGGGAAATACATAGCTAGGCTAGTGTATTTAGTGTCCACTACAGTCCAGAAGGACTCCACTCATCTCTGCTGCAAGGACAGCACCCCAAAAAGCCCTTTTTAGGGCTATATTTCGTGCCGTTTTTTGTTTTTTTTTCGTATTTTTATTAGCATTTGCCTGGCTTTCAGCCTGTGTGTTTAAGGCTCACAGCATATGCTGTGATTACTGCCACCACTGATATCTCCCTAACAACATTAGTTTAAATTTAACTAACCAAAAATTTTAATTATTTTGCTAGTGTAATTTTTTTTCATTTTCTATCAGGCCTGTGTCACACAGCATATACTCTGGTTCATTGCTCTGTGCCAGCCACCAGTGTTAATATCCGTTTATAACATTATTTTAAATAATAAAAAAAAAAAAAATAATAATTTTGCTAGTTTAATCTAATTACATTTTCTATCAGGCCTGTGTCTGTCAGGCTCACTCAGCATTAATATACCTCATTTTTTTCAGTCTTTTGGTTAATTGGTCTGTGCCAGGCAGCCACCACTCATATCTTCTTCACCTTAATTTAAATATAAAAAAAAAAAACTTTAAATTTTTTTGATAGTGTAATCTAATATCATTTTCTATCAGGCCTGTGTGTTTTGCTGACATACAGAGCCTACTGTGTTTACTTGCTGCCCTCCCTAGTCTATGAGCCATGACTCATATGTGTTTAACCTTTTTTTAATTCCCCCCCCCCAAAAAATAATTTAAATAATTTTTCTAGTGTAATCTAATAGTATTTTCTATCAGGCGTGTGTGTATCTGACTTACAGAGCCTACTGTTTTTAATAGCTGCCCTTCCAAGGCTATCAGCCACGACTCATATGTATGTGCTTAACCTTTTTCTTTAAATTCCCCCAAAAAAGTCTTTAAATCATTATGCTAGTGTAATCTAATTTTATTTTCTATCAGGCCTGTGTCTAACTGTCTATCTGACTTACACAGCATACTGTTGTTAATTGCTGCCCTACGTAGCAGCCAGCCAGTGCGACCACTCATAGAGTCATATGTGCATTGCACTTCTTAACATAATTTTAATATTAAAATCTAAAATTTTAAAATATTTTGCTAGTGTAATCTAACTTAATTTTCTATCAGGCCTGTGTTTGTATGTATATTGCATCGATTGAGCTATGTAATTTATGTATCTATCTATCAAATCTACCTATCTCGTGGTTCTGCAGGTGGACTGTTTGCGGTTGATTGCGGTGCGTTACACTTGGAGTTTGCTCTGTCACTGTGATGCGGCCGTAACCCTTACACTACCTGATAGATACGACATCATTACTGATGTTTTAAAGCACGTTATTGCAAACAATTTGGGAATGTTAGGTGATTTAGGCCCTTTATGGGTTAAAAGCAGACTCTGCATAAACTATGTAATTTTACATGGGAGTTTTGCCAGGGATCCCCCTGCAGCGTGCAACAGTCCAGGTATTAGTAACCTTGAAACAACTTTTCCATCACTACTGTGGCCAGAAAGAGTCCTTGTAGGTTTTAAAATTCGCCTGCCTATTGAATTCAATGGTGGTTCGCGCGGTTCGCGAACCGAAAATTTTAAATTTGCGACATCACTAGTTAGGGACTGGAGCCCCGCTGTAAAGTGAAAACCACCTTAAAGTGAAACAACCTGCTTGAAAACATGTTTGAGCTAACGTATAAACAGGGTGAACTGCCTATAACAAAATGGTGCCAGTCACTTTTCTCACAATGAGTACAGCATTGTTTCAAATTCCTTGGAGGTTGAACTTCAGCTTCACAAAGTGATGTTTTAGCGAAGCGCTGTGAAGTGAGGTATACCAGTATTTTAATCTTACACATGATAACTCGTGCATGTTAAAAAAAGTTTACTTGGGAGGGCGGAGTTTGCCACGCTGCATGGAGGTCGCACTATCCTGGAGCTCTGCAGACCGAGTTTTATTTTATTAATTTTTCTTTATTTTTGTGCCTCTATTCCTGCTTTATCCTTTTCCCAACCCCTAGGAGAACATCTCCCCTTACTTTTGGGGAACTACACACTCGCTAAAAGTGCCATTTTATAGACTTTGCTTTGACATTCCTGACACGCAATGGCACTGAGCTGAGGGAGTACTGAACTTCCGGTCCTGATACGGAGGACCGCGTGGGAGCCATTAAGCAAGTGTGTACACTCTCCCGGTCCCTGCAAGCCCTGTCTGTATCAATATCCCTGAGCCCTACCTACTTGCTTCAGCACACCACCTGGTGAGCACGGCTGCCTGTCAGCCACCGCTTAGAGGAGGGAGTGATATTGGCTGTCATAACGGAGAGAGCCGTCTTAGAGGTGCCGCCTTCATAGCAGGAGCCCAGCCCAAGCCAGCGGTCACTACACGGACTCACCTCTCTATCTCTAAGTCCTACCGCAATACTTGGAAGCCTCAGCTGGAACAGACTTACCAACTCACTTCATCCCGGTCTGGTCTGGGGACACAGTGCATACCGGAGGGACGCGGAGGCCCAGTTTCATTGTCAGTAGGGGTAAGACTTTTCCTGATTGCATTGACTTAATTGGGGGAAACAGTGCAAGGGTCAGCTTGCTTCCAGGGGCTCATTCTGGACATTGTAGCTTGATCGTGATCTGCATTGCAGAGCCCAAATAAGATATCTAAATCACCCTTCATAAATACCTTCAGTCTAACACTGCTAATTATTCTGAATCTCCATATTTGCTTCATGTGGGGGTAGAGGCCTGCTTATTCTACGTGATACCACACCTACACATTGGGGCCCTGCTGTTCATCGGTTGGACTACATAAAGCAGTTAAGAGTGCAGTCACTTAGGGAAGCTTTACTTTCATTCTTCCCCACATATTTTAATTAGTACTCAACAAGGGACCTCCAGGCCTGCCATAGACCACTGTCTTCTCATTCCAGACTGAAGCCTCAGCACCCTAAAGCTTGAGCGTGCTGTGTTAACACCCCAGGAGGATAGTTGGGGTGCAGATTTCATTTTTAACTACAGCTCTCTCACAGGTCTCTCCCCTCCCTTTCCCGCCGGCCCTGATTGCCTGCGGGTCATACCCCTATACCTTCTCCCACATCGTCCTAAGGGGACAACCCCCCAGGGGAGAGACTAGACTAGAATACACACCTTAGTGAAAACCACCTCAGCTCCCAGGCCTCACGGCACAACTCTCAACTAGCTCAGCTTCAATTTATATGTGATGCCAGGAACTGTGTAAACAATGTGCTAGCTCTATGCACTGATGCCATAGCCCCAGTCGGCCCTGAAGCAGATTTCTTTATAGTGCAAAACAGTCTTTTCCTTTTCCCACTATTTGCCTTCTATATCTCATGCCACTACAATTGCAAAAGCACAAGATGCCACAATCCTTTAAAAGAAAACAAAATTCCCACAAAACTCCGAAGAGAACAGTGGCAGACCACTTTAGCCAACACACATCCAGACAACAATCTGGCTCGGAAGAGGATGCCTCAGACACAAGCAGCCTTAACGATGCTCGCATCAGAACAACACTATCCCAGGCCACAGGCCGTCTACAACACCAAGATGCTGACACTGATAACAACTTAATGGACTCTATCAGGTCGCTCCTGGCCTCGCATCACGACTCCCTCTCCAAGAAGTTTGATAAGGGACATGCTGATCTGAAAAGGGACATAGCCCTTATAGGAGAAAGAACAGATGCGTTGGAACGCAAGCAGGAAGATCTCAGGGTAGACCACGGCAATCTCTTAGATTACTCGCAGAGTCTGGCAGAGCAGATCACTGACCTCAAGCTCAAACTTGCAGACCTTGAGGATAGGACTCGCCGCAACAATATTAGGGTGAAAGGTATCCCTGAATCTGTGCCCCCACAGGAGCTTGAAAAATTCCTCCAAGACTTTTTTGTTGCAGTCCTTGGTCCGGAGATTGAGAAAGAGATGCTCCTCGATAGAGCCCATAGAGCCCTGAGGCCGAGGACGGCCGAGGGCGATAAACCAAGAGATGTTGTCGCCCGTCTACACTATTACACTTTTCGAGAGAAACTTCTGAGAACCCTGGCGGGGGACTCCCAGAGCAGTATGCTGACATTCAGGTATTCCAAGATCTCTCTCCCCACATTCTCCAGATAAGAAGACATTACCAACCCTACACTAAAATCTTGAGAGACAAGGGCATTAAATACAGGTGGGGCTTCCCTGTTAAGCTCTACATCAATAAAGATGGACAACAATATGCGGCATCCTCACCTCAACAGGCAAGGGAATTACTCCAAAGATGGAGCCTGCTGCCACAAGACCCACTGATACCACCCCAAGCAATCGTACCTGGTAGAGGCCTGAGAGCATCAGCCCCTGAGTGGGGCTCCCTTCCACAGAGACCCAGCAGTGACCAGTGGAATACCTCAATATCTAAGACTAGAGACGCTCCCTCGTGAGATATTCCATCCTGGTCATTGCTCTGATGTGCATATAGTTATCTCCCCAATTGGGGACTTATAATTGAGAGACTCTTTACTACTACAGAGACTGACTCGTGTGCACCGAGGGTACACGAAGATTGGTGAGACTGCTAAGACATAATGGATGTTTTCTCTTTTTTACATTAATGTTCTCTGGCTATCTCTTCTCCTCGCCTCCCTTCCACTCCCTTCCTGTTTCTCTTTTCTTTTTCTTTTTTACACTACTCTTCTTCTCTTCCTTCTTTTTCCCTCCCTTTCTTACTCTACCTCCTTGTGCCTGTAATTATTCGTAAATTGTACTTATCTAACTCATTAAGGTCAGTCAAGTGATGTTGTAACCTGTGGCTTACTATGTTCTAGCACTTTACTTAGATGACCACTGCTTAGTGAGGCACATGCCCTAACTACACTAAAGGGATATCCCACGGTAGTAGAGTACATTAACAACAGCTCTACACTCCCACTCTAGACTGCCTACTCCCTCTAGATTAATGAGTGCTACGTAAGAGAGTGAATCCCCACCCCTTTTTACCCCAATGCTTAGGTGTGCACTATCCAGAGTCACGCTTGCCTTAATCTTCAGTTAAGAGAAATAACTAAGAGGTAACGTGTACAGTAAATAGCTTTACACCCCCGCCTTGGGTAGCATACCACCTAGAATAAAAAAGACTACACATGTTTGAATACCCTTGCCCCTCTAAACTACAACTACTGAAGTAGCCGTCTTTCTCCTTACTGGGATAGGCGGGAGTTGGGTCCCTTGAACACCTATTTGACATTCATCTCCCATTAAATAGCAGCCTGAGTTCCCAGAACTATATAATCCCTAAATTGGTTCTTTTGGGCTGATGGTCATCATTATGTGATGTTATTTGTATCCATGTTGTTACTGTTTACTCTGTTGATGTTTTTACTGGTATTTTTGTATGTACCTCAAGTTATATAAGATGTACAAAAACCAATATCTGCCCAGAGTCTTCAACCTGGCGACCACCAGGTCCCCACGTTGTTGCTGTTCTAACTGATATTTATGTATATACCTCATAAAGGTTAGATGGCTATCGTCAGGAGTTGCACACTTTTTAATCCCCACTTGTGACCAATATCCCTAATGTCAAGTACACCATTTATAGCTATTCATAAGCACCTTCAATATATGCCCCATCGACTGTGTTGATCTCATACCATTTATACTAACAGTCCCCCCCCACTTGTACCTGATCAACCAGGAATTAGATTAGTTCTCAACCTGGCGGCCGTCAGACTTACATGAGATATTAGCTCTAAGGTACAAGATCGACACCCCTCCCAAGCTTAGCCCCTGCGAACTGACGATGGCCATCATATATTGTCTGTTTATAAGGATGTTGATGTTGTTTATTGTTGTTTTTCTTTTTATTGCTTTGGGCTGTTCATCCTAATACCTCTGTTCATAATAGCAGAAATTTGGGGCCTGGAATACCTTCCCCCACAAGAGCACCTTGTATGCACATAACCTCCCTTGAGGAGACATTATAGACAGAGAACCATAAATACAGACTAACACACGAGTCTTCCATTCTCTCCCCCAATCTTCATTCTTGCAGAACTGAGATTAGACTTCCCGTACCCCAATTTTTCTCTTAGCCTTATACCAGAGATAACAATATGCACCCATTACAGTAATATAATATAAGACCCTCGCTTACAGCGAGAAACTTACAATAGTGACTGGGGGCGTGAGAGAGGGGGGGGGAGAGTTTTCTCTTTCTCTCTCTTTCCCTCTCTCTCTCTCTCCCTATTCTTGCACGTTTTAAACTGACTGACTGGGGCTCGGCTATCTCTGCTGGCCTCTCCCCCCCCCACACATCTATAGTTGTGCTCTCCAACTGTTAGTTGCGAGATCACTCATTGTGATAGTGTTTATATACACATCGACATACGCTAGTAGCGTTTGAACCTCAAGACATCCTGTTCGTGGCCTGAAGTGCTCCAACACCCGCCTCCCTCCTTTTCCCACCCATATCCCCCCGTCCCCACTTACCTGCGCCACCCGCCCTAAAAACTTTCCCCTTACCCGCAACTGAGGTCCTCATTTGTTACCCAGGAGGCGCCCGCTCATAACATGGCTCCCGTTTTGGCTGCCACCCTGAACGTCCAGGGACTTAACTCACCTACTAAAAGGAGTCTCCTGTATAACTACCTATTCGCCCACAAAATACACTTAATGTTTTTGCAGGAGACCCACTGGGAAAGGGGCTCTAAACAGCCCAGGAGTTCCCCTTTATATCCGATCTGTGAAACTGCCTCCTATACGAAAAAAAAAAGAGGAGTTGCCATAATGATCCATCGTGATGTCAGTTGTAAGATAGACCATATTGAACGAGACCCTGAGGGTAGGTTCCTTATTCTAGTTTGTGCCCTGAATGGAGCCCTCTACACGTTGGCATCCATCTATGCCCCGAATACGGGACAGATCCCCTTTCTCCGAAAATTCTTGAACAAGCTAGATCCAATCAAGAGAGGACATCTCTTGGTGGGGGGCGATCTGAATCTGGTCTGGAACCCAGTGCTAGACAAGAAAAAAAACACAAACCACCCAACTGACCGTAACCTAATTTCACTGCCAATGGCCTTTCGTAGGCTAATGTATCAATTTGGACTGTTTGATGTCTGGAGATGCTTAGCTCCGACCGAACTAGACTACACACACCACTCGGTGCCCCATAATTCATACTCTCGGTTGGATTATCTGCTCTGCGACTCATGGACACTTGACAAATTTGCTGTGTCAAAGATCAGGCCCTGTCCGTGGTCAGACCACGATATGGTTAGTGCCCAACTCTTAGCCTTACAGTCCCCTGACTGTAGGCCGTCCTGGAAACTTCCGGACCAGTGTCTCGCGGAAACAGAGATTCCACTCCTAAATGAAATCATCCTAGATTTCTTAGCACACAATGACACTGGAGATACGAGTCTTGAAATAGTCTGGGCCACCCTTAAAGCGTACCTGAGAGGTCATTTCATAAAGAAAAAGGCCCAATGGAAAGCGGCTCATAAGATTCCCTTATCAAAACTGTATGCCGAACTAAGACTCCTAGAGAAGGCCAACAAAAAAGCCCCGGACCCCGCTCTTGCCACCCAGGTGGGTGCAATAAGGTCTGAGATCAACAAACGAGAGCTTTTAAAAGTGCAAGCCAACCTATTCAAATTAAAACAAATATACTACAGCAAAGGGAACAAAGCCGATAGGCTTTTGGCCCGCAAACTTCGTAATAGGGCGGTTGCCAGTAGGATCCCGGCCATCAATTCTGTCCGTGGCATGGTCTGCTCTCCTAGGGAGATTGGTCAAGCCTTCTCAGACTATTATGCTGCCCTTTATGATCTAGACAGCGGTTCTAATGACCCACCGGTGAGCGGTGGGGAGTTGGGGCAATTCTTAACCAAGTTGCGTCTACCACAGCTGAGTGAGGAGTCTGCTGCAGACCTTGATAGACCATTCACCTTAGAGGAAGTGAAGGCGGCCGTCCTGTCCCTTAAACCTCACAAGGCCCCTGGTCCGGATGGCTTCTCCACCCTCTTCTACAGAACCTTTGTGTCTCTTCTTTCTCCTCTTCTACTCCGACTGTTTAACGATGTGGCTAAAGGAGGCAAGATGTTAGGGGAATTCTTGGAGGCTATTATTATGACCATCCCTAAAGAAGGGAAGGACCCCAAGGAATGCGGGAGCTATAGACCTATTTCCCTTATCAATGTGGACATCAAGATATATTCTAAAGTTCTTGCGACAAGACTAGGGAAACACCTCCCTTCTATAATCCATCTAGACCAAGTCGGATTTGTTCAAGGCAGACAGGGCTCTGACAATACCCGTAGACTGCTGAACATCTTCGCTGAATCACACGATATGGGCTTGCCCCTTCTCACCCTGTCATTAGATGCCGAAAAGGCCTTCGACAGGGTGAGATGGGAATATATGTTTGAGACTCTGAGAACATTTGGGATCCCGCTCTCATTCTGTAGGGCAGTTGAGGCCCTATATACCCTTCCCACAGCGGTGGTCAAGGGGTTAGGTTTTTGCTCCCCTAAGATACACATACGGAATGGAACGAGGCAGGGATGCCCCCTGTCGCCGCTCCTTTTTGCGATGGTTATGGAGCCATTAGCGGAAGCCATTAGGCAGGACACCCAAATCCAGGGTCTGTTACTGCATGATTCAGTACAAAAGGTGGCATTATTCGCTGATGATCTTACACTTTTCATTGCCAAGCCAACCTTATCGCTCCCACCGCTGATGGCTCTTATTGAAAGATTCGGTGTACTCTCTAACTACAAAATAAATGTAGCCAAGACGGAGGCGTTCTCGATTCATCTAGACCTTCAAGAACAGAGAACTTTGCGACAGCAATACTCCTTCAAATGGTCTACCAGAGGTATCCGGCACCTTGGGGTCTTCTTGTCTCATGACAAGGAGACGGTCCTCCATGAGAACTACCACACCTTGTTGAAGGCAGTTGACAAACACCTGAGAGCAAAGAAATATGACGAACTCTCCTGGATGGGTAGAATTGCAGCCCTGAAAATGATGCTGCTACCCAAGCTAACGTACATTATGCGATGTATTCCCCTCCCAGTCTCAGATAAACTTCTGAAAAATTTTCAGACCCTTTTTAATAGATATGTCTGGAACAACAAGAAATCCAGAGTCGCGGCCTCAATCTTACAGTCCCCCCTAGATCAGGGAGGGCTGGGATTGCCAAGCGTGAAGATGTACTATGAGGCGGCAATGATCTCTCATGTCTCAGCTTGGGGACGAGACCTCCCTCCCACGAGATGGAGGGACCTGGAACAGGCATCATTGCCTGCCTATATAGACCTATCTGATTTGCTGTGGTTCCCCCCGCATCTTGCTACCGCACACACCATCTCTAACTCAATTGTTAGAGGATGCCAAATGCTATGGTATAAATTACGACACCACACTCAGATCACCCCCCATCCTTCTCCTATCCAACCTGTACTCCCCATACTTCAGACCCTCCCCAATATGAGACTAAACTGGTGGCGGCAGATCGGAATTTTGACAGTAGGTGACTTCTATGTAGAAGATCGGCTTCTAACGCAAGACGAGATGGTGGCAAACTTTGAGGTCCCGAGGCAATTGGAATTTGAACTTCTAAGATTAAGATCTCTACTAAAAGCCTGGGGGTTCCTGAGAGATGCCCCACGGCCTCTTACGGCTTGGGAAGCTCGATGGAAAACGGGCCTCCAGACCTATAAACCCCTCACGGCACACTATCGATGCCTACTGGTTCCCCCCACAATTCCTAAGACGAGACACATGCTCTCCTGGGAGGCAGAGCTACAAACGGTATACTCCCCTAAGAAATGGACATTGGCCATTGCCAAGACCAAGGCTGCCTTACATTGCACCACGATGTACGAGCTCTACTTTAAAATGCTCACTAGGTGGCATCTGGTCCCAACCAGACTGCAGACCCTCTATCCTAATCACCCCCCCTCCTGTTGGAGAAACTGTGGTGGCATTGGCACCCCACTACACACCTGGTGGACTTGTCCCAACCTAAAGGCACTCTGGGGTAAGACCAGTAAGATCTTTTGCTTGATGGGTCTTCCAGAGATAAAGGACCCCGGAATAGCTCTCCTACACTTGGGTTTAGAGAAAGTGCCTCCGCACCAGAGAACCCTTCTTATATACATACTCACCTCAGTTAAAATGGCAATTGCCAGGAACTGGAAAAAAGTGCACCCTCCAAAATGGCAGAGTGTAATGGAATACCTGAATTATGTCAAGTCCATGGAAGACTTTGTCTACAGAGTTCGGCGCAAGTCGGAAACTTTCTGTCTTGTCTGGGAACCCTGGGAAGCTTACCTACAGAGCCTCAGAGCTAAATCTTAGGATTCCCTGCCCCCTAGTGTCACTGGCCCCTGATACGGGTCCAGGACGGTCTGTCCACCCTTCCACCCCCTCCACCCCCCCCTCCACTCAATGAGCCCCCCCCCCCCCCCCCCCCTCATCTAATATCCTCTCCCCCCTCAAAGGGGATACTTTAGCCCGCGACAGCGCAAGGATGACTGAATCTTGATTTCACTCCTTTGGAGCGGTGGCCCTTGTTGGCCCCTCGCATCCGCTCAACTGCTTATACAGGCAATACCCACATAACAACCGACTACTAGCGTAATTCCGCTTTTATAAAGCAGATCAAAAGGCGGAAAAAAACGTCAAAACCTTAAACCTACCAACTGACAACGACTCTCCTAACCTGTAAACGCTCCTACTCACTCCTCATTTCACCTCCCACTCAGGTATAGTTTGACCTTTAGATCTGTTAGGAATGGAGGTGAAAACCTGGTTATATTATGCAATATCTATGTCATTTCAATGTAATGCGAGATACCATTCTTGTGATTTCTGTGTTTACTTGATATTTGTAACGTTTGAAAGAGTTGTGATAACCTATGCATATAATAAAAAAAATATTTAATAAAAAAAAAAAAAAAAAAAGTTTACTTCTGGCGATGTTTGCACGCAGGTGAAATCACTAAATAGTGCACCACTTGTAATCTGATCTGTAGAAATTTGTACTTATAAATACAAAATACAAAGAAGCCTATTTATAAAAGGTCTTGCGGACCTGATCCGACCGTGTGGATCAGGTCCGCAAGACCTCGCTGAATGCGGAAAGCAATACGCTCTCCACATTTAACATTGCACCAGCAGCTCACAAGGGCTGCTGGTGCAACGCCGCCCCCTGCTGACTCACGACCAATCGGCCGCCAGCAGGGAGGTGTAAATCAACCCGATTGTACTCGATCGTGTTGATTTCCGGCGATTCCTGTCCACCTCATCAGAGCAGGCGGACAGGGTTATGAAGCAGCGGTCTTTAGACCGCTGCTTCATAACTGGTGTTTCAGGCGAGTCTGAAGACTTGCCAGAAACACGGGCCCACAAGCTCCGTTCGGAGATTGATAAATGGGCCCCATTGAGTCATTGTTGTTTGTTTTATGGTAAAATGGGATGAACATGGGCGTGTATGAAATTATCTCTCAAATCCAAGCGTAATTATCTAAATATTTTTGCACTGAAAATCTCACTGTTTTTCTCACAGATAAAAGGTATTAAGCTTTTAAAAAAATTCTCAAAACACTAATTAGGCTGAAAGAAAAACCTATGCTTATAAAAATAACGTGAAACTTAAGGTACAGTGCACTGAAAACAGAGTATTTATATTTGTATAAGGCGCAAACATTCAAGTTTAAACATACGCCGGTTTCTCCCTGTGTACTTTATCCTCCATTGTGAACTTTCACATAGCAGAGAGCGCTCATTATTTTTATGGGCTACATCTCACCACTCGCAGGGACAGCAGTGACGTGCGGTGAGGTCAGAGACTGGGGAGGCAATGGCTATGATACTCCAGAGAAACACACACGTAGTATAGTAAATATATATATATATATATATATATATGTGTGTGTGTGTGTATATATATATATATATATATATATAAAATCATTGGCGGCTGGTGAATTTTCAAGATGGTGGGGTGCAAAACCTCACTCCTTGAAATAAAGCCCCACCCCTCAGCTCCACCCACAAAGGGGGTAAACACATAGTTAAAGTACCAGTACTAGTATTATAATTTAGCCATAATATTTTCTTTATGTAGGTTAAATCATCAAGCTCCTTATCTCCCTTATCCTCTTCTCAAGCACATCCTTGGTGGAAGAATACCTTTATAGCACATGAACAAAATAAGCAAGTAAAGATTAAAATACTAACCCTCCGGCATCTGTATAGCATGACACCACAAATAATCCTAGTTTATACAGATACTACAGAACCTGAAATTAGTTTGATATTAACTCAATATTTTTAAAATGATAACTACTAATGTCTTGGGGCTTCACATACATGCACACATGCATACACACATACATACTCACATACATTCATTCACTTACTCACACTCACATATTCCACCAAAAGTATCTGGTTTCCTAAACTTTTTTCTCAATTCTTGATATAAAAAAACACATAGCGACACAAGAGACATTCGGTAGCCATAAAACACATCCGGCTGAGGTGAGTTAGAGGGATCAAAAACTAAGAGGTGACAGGATTAAAGTGGGAAACAGGAAAAGTGTCAAAGTGATTAAGAAAGGGAATGAGAAAGATTTGAATAGTGAAAAACAGATGGAGGGCAAAGAGAGAGACATGAACAAAAATCATGGGAGACATAGTAGTAAGCAGTAAAAGAGAAGACATTCTGTTTCATTTAATGCACTTCAAAACATGCTGGCATCATTTTGTTCTATTGGGTTAATCTGGATCAATTCCTCTTAACAGACATCCTGTCACCTTTCAGAGTGATTAATACATTTTCACAGTCTAATACTCTGTGTCTCCAATGTGACCTCAGACCTCTAAGACGGCACTTTTAAACATCCAGACCCTTCAGGGTCTCTGACACAAAGTAGCTATGCAGGCATGGGCGTGCAAAGATGGAATATATATATATTATATATACTGTGTGTATATATATATATATATATGTGTGTATATATATATATATATATGTATATATATATGTATATATATATATATATATATATATATATATATATATGTATACACATATATAATGGTAGCAAAACTTGCACTCGCTGGTCTTTTCAAACGCCAAACATTTATTGTGACGTTTCAGAGACAAAGTATTCCCTTCCTCAGATATATATATATATATATATATATATATATATATTTATACACACATATATATATATTTATACACACATATATATATATATATACACACACACACATATATATATATATATATATATATATATATATATATATATATATATATATATATATATATATTGCTATTTAATGGAATTACAGCATTACATTTATTTGTAGGACCAGTCATCCCCTAACTTTTTTCTCCTGTGTGCTGGCTGCAGTGAGGTCAAGTCAATGGAGTCTACAGAGGGTCTGGACACATGGGGGCTGGAGGGGCAGAGCACTGTAAGCACCATAATCTGCAGCATTGTGAGCAGTGCACTGAACACTATACAAAGTGGGGATTGGGGCTGGCTGGGGGATTATTGTGATTGGGAATTTTTGAGACTGCTTTGGAAGCCCTGCTGCTTCTCATTGTCACATTGTGAGAAGATCATCTTCCGCACTGGGCAGCTCTGGGCTCTTCAACTAAGTTTACAGATCGTGCTGCTGCTTCCCTCCTCCCCCCTCTCAGCAGCTGTTAGAAATCCCCCAAAAAAAGAGTAACGCTTTGACTGCCAGAGAGAGAGCTGATAAGTGTCTGTTCAGGCAGCCAAAGTTAAATCAAACAAACTTAAGTTAGTTAATGTAATTAGCCTTGTGTCAGCAGAGCAGACGATGTAAAAGTAAACACTGCCTTTTGCAGCAAATTACACAAGGCTAATTACATTAACTAACTTAAGTTTGTTTGATTTAACTTTGGCTGCCTGATCAGCAGCTTATCAGCAGCAGCACGATCTGTAAACTTAGTTGAAGAGCCCAGAGCTGCCCAGTGCATGCTGCAGATGATCTTCTCACATTCCCACAGTGAGACTGGTCAGGTCACTGAACAAGGCACGCACATTCACATTCACAGTATAATTAATTATTACCAACTCACACCAATGTCTAATACAGTTAGCAATTGTGAATGTTTTCAAACTTGTCAATGTGATATTGTGATCATAATATCATCATTACATGACACATTGACAAGTGTGACAACATTCACAATTCCTAACTGTATTTGACATTGGTGTGTGTAATGTATTGTGATCCATTGTCTAATAACAGTTAAAGCACTGACTCCTCTGTCTGACCGCGTCACCTACCTCTGGCTGGCTAGGCTAGTAGACAATACGCTCCTGAGTCCTGTCCTGACTACTGACTGATGCTGAGACGAACTAGTCTGTCTGACTGTCTGTCAACGAACTGAGCTCTGACTGAGACAGACAGTCTCACACACAGTGCACTGAGCAACACTCACTGCACTGCACTTTTCTTCTTGACTTTTTCTCTCTCTGATGATACTGACGGTCACCTGATCCCCCAGACTCAACAATTTCCCGCCCAGCAACAACTCAGCCCAGAGAGACATAATCATGTCTGATTGGCTGAGGGGTGGGCTGGCAGGGCTGAGGGCTCCAGAGGCTTGAAGAGTCAAGCCTCCGATGGGAGCTGTTATGGGCTGCAAGAGAGACTGCTGCATTAGCTCTTATTCCCCACTGGGTGGCAGTCTCTAAAGCGGCCCATAACACAACACAGTATTACATTCATATTGCGCAATGGAAGGATAGCTGGCCTCTACCTTCTTGCGCAATATGAATGTATTAATTAATATTAAGTTTTTTTTTTTTTTTTTAAATGTTCAGTAAAATACTGAATTTGGTGGAGGGGTGGGGGGGTAGGGGGGTACACCTTTTCAGCTGAAAAAAAAATTGAAAAAAAAAAACGATTTATTATTTTTTTTTATTTTTTTTTTTATAAAAAAGGCTGTAATTCCCACATTGGCCAGGGGAGGCACTGCCTCCCCTGCCTCCTATGAATGCACGTCCCTGAGGGACAGCCCATTTGATTTGATTAGTGCACCAAGACTGTCACTGCAAGGCTAAACCTGGCTTTTCACCATTTTGGAGGCAAACTTTTGATCATCATCATTAGTCTAGTTACCATTACATCTGTGATATTTATCTCATTACATCATTGCTCTATACAAGGAAGCAGAGAGTTCTGTATTAAGAACTAAAAGAAAGCCTGAAGGAGGAGATAAATGTTGGTTTTAAAGACTGGATCATCAAATAATACAGAAATGTGGTAAATTACAGTAAAAGTGATACAATCATATAGAAAGATTAAATAATGAAAATAATAATGTAGCAAGATGATAAAATACCAGGTGTTGCTGTGTTACTACACAGATTACATTGGGGGCCGTCAGTACTGTGGCAAGGAGGGCAAAAAAAAAAAAATGCCCCAAGAATAACACCAATTACAACACATGTAAATAAAGTGAGATTCTTGTTGACATTCATTTAAAAAAGGTGGCTTGTTTGGCATCTATTACTTGACTGCTAAGGCTTGATGACCTTTTAATAAATAGTATTAAGGTTGTACAGATATACCTCACTCATACAGCGGGTTAGGGACCAGAGCCCCGCTGTAAAGTGAAAACCGCCTTAAAGTGAAACAACCTGCTTGAAAACATGTTTGAGCTAACCTATAAACAGGGTGAACTGCGCATAACAAAATGGTGCCAGTCACTTTTCTCACAATGAGTACAGCACTGATTCAAATTCCTTGGAGGTTGAACTTCAGCTTCACAAAGCGCTGTTTTAGCGAAGCGCTGTGAAGTGAGGTATACCTGTATTTTAAACTTACACATGATAACTCGTGCATGTTAAAAAAAGTTTACTTCTGGCGATGTTTGCACGCAAGTGAAATCACTAAATAGTGCACCACTTGTAATCTGACCTGTAGAAATTTGTACTTATAAATACAAAATACAAAGGGGCCTATTTATCAAAAGTCTTGCGGACCTGATCCGACAGTGCAGATCAGGTCCACAAGACCTCGCTGAATGCGGAGAGCTGCTGGTGCAACGCCGCCCCCTGCTGACTCGCGGCCAATCGGCCGCAAGCAGGGAGGTGTAAATCAACCCAATCGGGTTGATTTCCGGTGATTCCTGTCCACCTCATCAGAGCAGGCAGACAGGGTTATGAAGCAGCGGTCTTTAGACCGTTGCTTCATAATTGGTGTTTCTGGCGAGTCTGAAGACTCGCCAGAAACACGGGCCCACAAGCTCCGACATTCATTTAAAAATGGTGGCTTGTTTGGCATCAAAAGAGTGAACCAAATTGGTGCTGAAGCTTTAATATAAACTTAGGAACATACATTTTAAAGACAGATACCCATGAAGTCTGCCCATATCTCCTATAAAGTATTAATTATATTGGACAGCTTTATGCTTATCCCAGGCGTTATTGAAGTCTTCTATAGTATTTGCCTTACCACCTCTAATGGAGGGTTATTCCATAACTCAGCTAAACTTTCTGCAAATAATTGCTTTTGCTAATTACTCATGGACCTGCTACCTTTCAATTTAAGATCATGACCCCTCGTTTTGAGGTTCTGTGGAAAAAACAGAAGAACTGTGTAATCAACAAACGCACACTAAAAGGCAATGAAATAACACTGTGTCATGTGACAGCCATATGTCAATCATAGATTCATATACATACTGTGATACTGTGAACTCTTGAGCTTGATCAGTAGAAGCTGGTTCCTCGGAATGTGTGCATAGAAAAGACTGCACAAATTGATAATGGAAGTAAACTATTGTGTGTGAGAGTTTTTGTTTTGTTTTGTTTTTTCTCTCATTTCTGAAAGTTTAATGTTGTCTTTAAAGTACCTTTTAATACAGATTCTGGTAGGGGAGGTTGCATTATTTTGTCCCATCCTTCAGTAACTTATGCTTAAAAAGACACTAAACTCATAGGGGGAGATTTAATAAGCAGTGGATGCTGCTTTCTCAGCCCAATGTTTCCGGCTCGCTACTTTAACTTGTCTGCCAACTCTTAGGTGGAGGACTGCAATCATCCCAATCAAATATGATTGGGATGATTGACACCCCCTATTAGCAGCCGATTGGCCGTGAATGTGCAAGGGGCAACATTGCACAACCATTTCTTGTGCAATGTTAAATGCCAACATCATATGCTGCCGGCATTTAGCGATGCAGGGCGGACATGATTCGCTATAGTGAATCATGTCCGCCCAGGGTTTAATAAATTGACCCCTAAATATATTTCATGCACCCCCCTTTAATCATGGGTGCAGCCATTTTGGAACCTAGGTAACACTGCAGGTATCTGGAGGAGAGATGCTGCACATGTGCAAACAGGTCAGCACTGGAATGTAGTGAAATATATCAACATGGTGGCACCCATGACTAGATGGAGATGAGGAATGGCCTCATATTACGCTTATAAATGTATTTTGTATTTAATATCCCTAAAAGCCCTTCACAAAATTGAATGGTAGAGGTCTAATGGTGTCAGTTTAGCCACTATTTTTTACCCATATTCAAGATACAATCAACCTCCAGTAAGTAAAAATAACACTTTCTCACAAAGTAGCCCTTGGCTGTACATTATGCCTTGTCATGACTATGATCATTTAACCCCTCATATTAAAACTAGAGATACAAAGATTTATAATGTAAATGAACTATAAAAATGAAACTAGTTTTAAATGATAAATTACTAAATCTTTTTCTGAAAAAGAAAAATTGATAATTTAGTAATAAAAAGGATAGAATAGATTACCCCTCTTCTTGAAGGGACATTAAAAGCAAACATGTAATAGCATGCAATTTCAATTACATAATTTAAACCCTTTAATATTGTTTTACATTAAAAATAAATTAAAGTTCTTTATATTAAATGTAAAACTAACAGTAAATGCATTCTTATGCACAACACATGCCCTGGAATGCATATGTATGCGTGTGTGTGTGTATATATATATATATATATATATATACACATACACATTATGTGTTTATATATATATTTATATATCTATATCTATATATATATATATATATATATATATATATATATATATAATCCTCAGGAATGGAAGTCACCCACAGGGCCTTAGTTAAAATAAACAACTATTTATTTATTTATTTATTTATTATAAATAATTGTTTATTTTAACTAAAACCCTGTGAGTGACTTCCATTCCTGAGGATTATGTGCTATTTTGAAGTGCACCCGGGGCATTGTAGGCCTTTTGCCTCATTTGTAGTACCAGGAGTTTACTTTTTAGAAATACCCTTTTTAGATGAAGAATTTAATTTTGAGTCCCTCCCTAATAAAAGCAAAGCAACTTTCAGTATTACCTCAGAATTCGGATGATCTTGGATGAAAGTAATTTTACCTAAAGGATAATACAGTTACTGCTATGGGGGTTTTTGAACTATATCAAATGATAAGCTGAAATGACTACAACACATAGGAACGGCAAGATCTTTCTCATATTATAAAAAAAATATTGTTAATACCACAAGATAAGAAGCCAGGACACTTTGATAACATTTCCATTTACTAAAACCAAAGAAACAAACATGAAAGGAATACAGCGGGATTCTACAGCTGTATGATGCACTGTTTTGTAATGAAAGAGAAATATGTGTACATAATATTTCCTTTTGTGTTCTTTTCTTTGTATTCTCATAGAATATGAATAAAAACTTCAATTTAAACCCAGTTTAAAAAAATCCATTTTTCTTTGTTACAAAGGTAAATAATATTTATTCCATTTCTAACATCGTACTGTACCAAACAAAAATATCAAATGTCTGAGGGATTATAAAACTTTTGGGTTATTAAAGAAGCTAACAATTATTTTTAAGGCTGACAGAATTATTACATAAATGTACTGTTTTTGCATAATGTTCCTGGATTAGGATATGGGACATTAAACACTAAGGGCCATATTACAAGGAAAACCTTTTGTGAGAGTTAAGTTGCTCTGGTATTATGAGTTGAAAGTAAAAATGTATCACTCCAGTACTAACCCGACTTATGCAAAAAGCTGAATTTACAATATCGCTTGCGCGGTAACCTACTGCCCCATAAAAGTCAAGGGAACAAAAAAAAATGCAAAAACACCCTCCTCGCGTGCTAACCCGAATCACCATAAGACCCCTACTCTAATAACCCCTAAACCGCTACAAGTCCCCATTACACTATTAACCCCTTAACTGATACCTCCCACACACCGCAAACTACCTATGTACACTAATAACCCCTAAATTTCCAGCCCCCCACATTGCAAACTGCCTCTTTACACTATTAACTCCAAACCACCAGTCTCCCACGTCGCAAAGTCTGCACTACACTATTAACCCCTAAACCACCAGCCTCCCCAACGCAAATTCTGCACAACACTATTAACCCTAAACCAACAGCCCCCAAATCACAAATTATATATGTACACTATTAACCCTTAAACCACCAGCCTCCCAATGCACGATAACTCAGTAACATCTAAACCCCTTGAACTAAAACCCACCAAGTTAAACCAAAATAAACTAACCCAACCTTTACCAAAAAAAAAGCTAACTTCCCTTAAAAGAAATAAAAACTTACCTGTGAAATAAAACAAAAACTAATCTTACCTTTTTAAAATGAAAAATCTAATATCACGATTAAAATAAATGAAACTAACATATTATTGAAATAAAAAAACTAAAATTACAAAAAAGATTAATTCATTAAAAAAGAATCCTACCATTAGTAAAAAATTTTTTTACAAAAAATAAAAAGAAATTACCAAAATAAAAAAACCCTATTGTAAAAATAAGCTACAAATAGCCCTTAAAATGGCCTTTTGTAAGGCATTGCCCTAAAGTGATCAAGCTCATTTTCTGGAAAAACACCCTACAACCCTCTAACATTAAACCCCCACCCCCAAAATAAAAACGATCTTTAAAAAAAAATCTGATATAAAAAGTGCCCTGAAAGGGGCATTTAGCTCTTTTGCTGCCGATTAAAAAATAATAATAATAATAATAATCTTAAAAAAATAAAAAATGAAATAAAAAACAAACAAACAAACAAAAAAAATACCACTAAACCCAAAATGGTACTCACCGAAGATGATGGGGCGGCACTTTATCTTCTTATCTAAATATTCATATTTCATGTTGTGTTAGCGCACTTGAGAAAATGTGATCTGGCTTGCACTCAAGTCAGGGTGTAAGTTTTTTTTTCAATTTTTGTGCCCCATTGAAGTTTTTGGGGGAATACATTAATGCGGTCGTGATATTCGAACTTCGGCTTTTTGCGCGTGTTGGGTTTGCGATCTATCAAAAACTTTTTTCTTTCCAACTTGCAATACGCATGCTACTCAATGCGTGCAAAAAGCCTCCGTCTAGCGATGTTAACACTCCATTCATGATCTGGCCCTTAATGTGCAAGATGTCATGAATTCTACACCTCATGCAGCTGTAGATGTCAATGGAATGGCAGAAAATCCCACTAACGAAACAGTGAAAAATATACAATAAGTAAAGTGATGTTTAATACATTTTGAATATGATTTCACCTTTATAAGGCCCAGGGGCGTATTATGGCCTAGGCCAACAAGGCCGGTGCCTAGTGTGACAGATTTGGGAGGGGCGGCAGATTTGGGAGGGCGGCAAGCACCATTCACTTAAGGCTTGCATGATTATCCCAGGCGTGCTTGCGCTGCACACATGGGAAGGACTGAAGAGACACATATTTTAGGTAAGTGTGTACCACTGACACCAATGCTTTTTATTGCCTGCGACTCTGCTCTGCTCTCAAGATACACATTAGTGGCTGCAGCAAAGCTATGAACCTATATAAAGTTAAAACAAAGCTTTTTTTCAAGTACGCTGTACTGTAAAATATAAGCCATAGAACAGGACACAGTGAAACACGGTACTTATTTAAACAGTACTCTGTTTTTCTATGCCTTATTCTATGGCTTATATTATACTGTACTTGAAAAAAAAACGCTTCATTTTAACTTTATATCGTTTCTTCTTCACTTTACTGGAGCCTGGAGGCGGGACCGGGAGCTATGTTTCCTGCTGCGGCTTCAAGTTTGATTACACACTGATCTGTGAGATCAGCCCGGCTCCATTTCTTGCGCTGTGCCGATTGGCATGTTGCAAAAACTACAGACAGTACAAACTTTTTTTTATTTTAGTGCACTGCTTTTACAGGTGGTCCGATGATTACTAACATAAGAAACAAAGGAACCTGAGGGTCTTGCTTATTAATTTACTGCCTACAGCGTATGACACATTTGCACAGAGAGGTGTAAGCTTACAGAATACAGGTGCTATAAGGCAAGCAGAATAAAACAGTATGTGAGCCGTATGCTTCTGGATGTCATGGAAAAAATGCAATTAGACAAATCTATAGACTATATAATATCTGTAACTGCCTATTTTGGTTGTTAAATCAATAATAGTAATAGTGAGTATGTGACAGGGCTTTCCTGTAGTGAACAACAATTACATGAGCTGTAATTATAGCAGACTAACAAAACTTGTTGTAGGTTAATACTTGTCGTAGGTGGTTCCCTCTCTACATATAAGAGAAATACTGAAAGGGTGGGTGAGGGAGTGTTGGGGGATGGGAGAGAACTGTATTTAGTTTTTATAAAACATAAGGGTTGTGCAGGTGCTTGTTTGATTATCTGAGCATGGGAGTTCACTGGGACTGAATATAAAAATACAGGGACATTGATTTAACTAATGTTGCAGACACTTTTTTTCTTTTTTGTTAAATATGCTGTGTCTCTTAATTAGCAATTAAAAATATGCTGTGTCCCCGCACTGGTTGTTTTATTTATCTCTACCTCCCTCACTCCCTTCCTCCCTCCCTCCCTCCCTCCCTTCCTTCCTTCCTTCCTTCCTCCCTCCCTTCCTTCCTTCCTCCCTCCCTCCCTCCCTCCCTCCCTTCCTTCCTCCCTCCTTCCCTCCCTTCCTTCCTTCCTTCCTTCCTTCCTCCCTCCCTCCCTCCCTACCTTCCTTCCTTCCTTCCTCTCTCTCTCTCTCTCTCTCTCTCTCTCCCTCCCTTCCTCCCTCCCTCCCTTCCATCCTTCCTCCCTCCCTCCCTCCCTCCCTTCCTCCCTCCCTCCCTTCCTTCCTCCCTTCCACCCTCCCATCCTTCCTTCCTTCCTCTCTCCCTCCCTCCCTTCCTCCCTCCCTCCCTCCCTCCCTCCCTCCCTTCCTTTCTCCCTCCCTTCCTTCCTTCCTTCCTTCCTTTTCTTTATATTCTCATAGAATACGAATAAAAACTTCAATTTAAACCCAGTTTAAAAAAATCTATTTTTCTTTGTTACAAAGGTAAATAATATTATTCCATTTCTAACATCGTACTGTACCAAACAAAAATATCAAATGTCTGAGGGATTATAAAACTTTTGGGTTATTAAAGAAGCTAACAATTATTTTTAAGGCTGACAGAATTATTACATAAATGTACTGTTTTTGCATAATGTTCCTGGATTAGGATATGGGACATTAAACACTAAGGGCCATATTACAAGGAAAACCTTTTGTGAGAGTTAAGTTGCTCTGGTATTATGAGTTAAAAGTAAAAATGTATCACTCCAGCACTAACCCGACTTATGCAAAAAGCTGAATTTACAATATCGCTTGCGCGGTAACCTACTGCCCCATAAAAGTCAAGGGAACAAAAAAAGTGCAAAAACACCCTCCTAGCGTGCTAACCTGAATCACCATAAGACCCCTACTCTAATAACCCCTAAACTGCTACAAGTCCCCATTACACTATTAACCCCTTAACTGATACTTGCCACACACCACAAAATACCTATGTACACTAATAACCCCTAAATTTCCATCCCCCCACATCGCAAACTGCCTCTTTACACTATTAACCCCAAACCACCAGTCTCCCACGTCGCAAAGTCTGCACTACACTATTAACCCCTAAACCACCAGCCTCCCCAACGCAAATTCTGCACGACACTATTAACCCTAAACCAACAGCCCCCAAAACACAAATTATATATGTACACTATTAACCCTTAAACCACCAGCCTCCCAATGCAAGATAGCCCAGTAACATCTAAACCCCCTGACCTAAAACCCACCAAGTTAACCCAAAATAAACTAACCCAACCTTTACCAAAAGAAAAGCTAACTTCCCTTAAAAGAAATAAAAACTTACCTGTGAAATAAAAAAAAACTAATCTTACCTTTTTAAAATGAAAAAAACCTAATATCACGATTAAAATAAATAAAACTAACATATTATTGAAATAAAAAAACTAAAATTACAAAAAAGATTAATTCATTAAAAAAAATCCTGCCATTAGTAAAAAAATTTTTTACAAAAAATAAAAAGAAATTACCAAAATAAAAAAACCCTATTGTAAAAATAATCTACAAATAGCCCTTAAAATGGCCTTTTGTAAGGCATTGCCCTAAAGTGATCAAGCTAATTTTCTGGAAAAACACCCTACAACCCTCTAACATTAAACCCCCACCCCCGAAATAAAAATTATCTTTAAAAAAAATCTGATATAAAAAGTGCCCTGAAAGGGGCATTTGGCTGGGAATTGCCCTTAAAAGGGTATTTAGCTCTTTTGCTGCCGTTTTGAAAAAAAAAAAAAAAAAAATCTTAAAAAAAAAAAAAATGAAATAAAAAACAAACAAAAAAAAAAAAAAACTACCACTAAACCCAAAATGGTACTCACCGAAGATGATGGGGCGGCACTTTATCTTCTTATCTAAATATTCATATTTTATGTTGAGTTAGCGCACTTGAGAAAATGTGATCTGGCTTGCGCTCAAGTCAGGGTGTAAGTTTTTTTTTTCACATTTTGTGCCCCATTGAAGTTTTTGGGGGAATACATTAATGCGGTCGTGATATTCGAACTTCGGCTTTTTGCACGTGTTGGGTTTGCGCTCTAGCATGAACTTTTTTCTTTCCAACTTGCAATACGCATGCTACTCAATGCATGCAAAAAGCCTCCGTCTAGTGAAGTTAACACTCCATTCGTGATCTGGCCCTTAATGTGCAAGATGTCATGAATTGGACACCTCATGCAGCTGTAGATGTCAATGGAATGGCAGAAAAGCCCACTAACGAAACAGTGAAAAATATACAATAAGTAAAGTGATGTTCAATACATTTTGAATATGATTTCACCTTTATTAGGTCCAGGGGCGTATTATGGCCTAGGCGATAGATTTGGGAGGGGCGGCAGATTTGGGAGGGCGGCAAGCACCATTCACTTAAGGTTTGCATGATTATCCCAGGCGCGCTTGCGCTACACACATTGGTAGGACTGAAGAGACACATATTTAAGGTAAGTGTGTACCACTGACACCAATGCTTTTTATTGCCTGCGTGCGACTCTGCTCTGCTCTCAAGATACACATTAGTGGCTGCAGCAAAGCTATGAACCTATATAAAGTTAAAACAAAACTTTTTTTCAAGTACGCTGTACTGTGAAATATAAGCCATAGAACAGGACACAGTGAAACACGGTACTTATTTAAACAGTACCGTGTTTTTCTGTGCCTTATTCTATGGCTTATATTATACTGTACTTGAAAAAAACGCTTCATTTTAACTTTATATCGTTTCTTCTTCACTTTACTGGAGCCTGGAGGCGGGACCGGGAGCCATGTTTCCTGCTGCGGCTTCAAGTTTGATTACACACTGATCTTTGAGATCAGCCCGGCTCCATTTCTCGCGCTGTGCTGATTGGCATGTTGCATGTTGCAAAAACTACAGACAGTACAAACTTTTTTTTTATTTTAGTGCACTGCTTTTACAGGTGGTCCGATGATTACTAAACATAAGAAACAAAGGAACCTGAGGGTCTTGCTTATTAGTTTACTGCCTACAGCGTATGACACATTTGCACAGAGAGGTGTAAGCTTACAGAATACAGGTGCTATAAGGCAAGCAGAATAAAACAGTATGTGAGCCGTATGTTTCTGGATGTCATGGAAAAAATGCAATTAGACAAACCTATAGACTATATAATATCTGTAACTGCGTATTTTGGTTGTTAAATCAATAATAGTGATAGTGAGTATGTGACAGGGCTTTCCAACAACAATTACATGAGCTGTAATTATAGCAGACTAATAATACTTGTCGTAGGTGGTTCCCTCTCTACATATAAGAGAAATACTGAAAGGGTGGGTGAGGGAGTGTTGGGGGGATGGGAGAGAACTGTATTTAGTTTTTATAAAACATAAGGGTTGTGCAGGTGCTTGTTTGATTATCTGAGCATGGGAGTTCACTGGGACTGAATATATAAATACATTGAGAGGGAAAGAGTTTAAAAAAATACAGGGACATTGATTTAACTAATGTTGCGGACACTTTTTTTTTTTAAATATGCTGTGTCTCTTAATTAGCAATTAAAAATATGCTGTGTCCCCGCACTGGTTGTTTTATTTATCTCTACCTCGCTCCCTCACTCCCTTCCTTCCTTCCTCCCTCCTTCCCTCCCTCCCTCCCTCCCTCCCTTCCTTCCTCCCTCCCTCCCTCCCTTCCTCCCTCCCTTCATTCCTTCCTCCCTCCCTCCCTCCCTCCCTTTCTTCCTTCCTCCCTCCTCCCTTCCTTCCTCTCTCCCTCCCTCCCTCCCTCCTTCCCTTCCTTCCTCCCTTTCTTCCTCCCTCCCTTCCTTCCTTTCTTCCTCCCTGCCTCCCTTCCTTCCTTCCTCCCTTCCTTCCTCCCTTCCTTCCTACCTTCTTCCCTTCCTCCCTCCCTTACTTCCTCCCTCCCTCCCTTCCTTCCTTCCTCCCTCCCTCCCTCCCTTCCTTCCTCTCTCTCTCCCTCCCTTCCTTCCTCCCTCCCTCCCTTCATTCCTTCCTTCCTCCCTTCCTCACTCTCTTCCTCCCTCCCTTCCTTCCTCCCTCCCTCTCTTCCTCCCTCCCTCCCTTCCTCCTTCCTTCCTCCCTCCCTTCCTTCCTTCCTTCCTTCCTCCCTCCCACCCTTTCCTCCTCCCTTCCTCCCTCCCTTCCTTCCCTCTCCCTCCCTTCCTTCCTTTCTCCCCTCCTTCCTCCCTTCCTTCCTTCCTCCCTCCCTTCCTTCCTTCCTTCGATCCTTCCCTTATCTTTCTCCCTCCATCCCTTCCTTCTTTCCCTCCCTTACTTCCTTCTCTTGTTTTACATTAACTTTGTAATTGTTATGAATAAAAATTTTAAAAAAAAATTACACCTTGACCAAAAAAAATATTAAGGTGAAAAAAGTATTAAACTTATGTGTGCAGGAGGGGGGGAGCGGAATCTTGAGTGCCTAGGGCAACACAAAACCTAAATACGCAACTGATAAGGCCCTTCACATTCAAATATGAATATAAACCATTGAGTTCTTCAGCTTCTATTGCCATTTAGTTAAAGATATTTCTACTGGTCCACCACCAGTCTTCTAAGATAATTTATTTTTTTACTATAGCTTGACAATCATAACTTATCTAGGGATAAATTGCTCACTGACCACTATTATTGCTTGTAAATAAAAAAAAAGAATAATAAAAATAGAAAATATTATAATAATATTGAAATAAAATACATTACTTCAAATAAGTATGTTCCTACAAACACTATGGAGATGGGAGAAAGTCTGAATTTTGGAATTTGAATGATAGGCAATGGTATTTGAATAAAATATTTCCCTTGACATTCTTTCTGCTATTAAAATGTATCTATAAAACAAATGTTAATTCTGACCAAAAGCATAATCGATATCTGTAAATGTAAGATATTAAAATATTAAAACATGCATACATAACATCACATAACATAATGATTTTAAAAATAAGCTACCACAAGTAAAGTAACCATACAAAGAGTGTCTTTCTTTAGAAAAACAAAATATCTAAATATTTTTGACCTATTTGTGTAGCCTGATTAGTTATATTGAGATATACCCCCCACACACACACACACACACAGGAAGGCCAAGAACCCATACATACACATAAAAAAGAAAAAATGCCTGATCTGTCTTTAATGCTTTAATTTTTTTTCTTCAATCCTCCAGGAGGGTTGGTTGGACTCTCCTGCTGTGGATTTATTAAAGGGATTTTAAATACACATTTTAAGCTGAATATGCCATTATAACTGAGAAGAATTTTGCAATAAATATTGTAGCTTTAATTTGTCACATGAGTATATTGTTTTATATTGGGGTTTTTTCACTTATTCCCCTGTCCTCCAAAAATAGGGTCTTTGCTAACCTAGCGTAAACGAATACACATATATAGAATTTGAGCATGAGTTATTTGCACACATGGAGTTAAAGAAAAATATTCTTCTTTTTCCTTAAGGTGGTTTAGCACTGATTTAGCTTAGTTAATTGGTAATACTATATTAACCTCTTCATGCCATTAAGATGTTTCATGTCATCGTAAAGAGACACTCTACACTTTAGTCTTAAAGTTTTATAAAACATTTTGAGTTATGTGCATATTACAAAAGGGTCATCTGAGGTAAAACAGTGTGTGAATAAAAGCTTATAAGTATTTTAATAAAATTTCCAAATTTCTGCAAAATTACTTACTCTTTAGTGTTGCCAAGTGTAGCCTGCTCCACCCCCACCCCACCTTAGCAGTATCCTACTACAAACCTTGTGTGCACGTGAGGATAATTACTTATGCAAGCAAGGGGGGATTGAGGAGGGACAGCAGGTACTGCTATTGTTTGTTGCCAAGAGGATTGATTGTTTCTATGGGGATAATGTCACATGTTTTGTGAAAGCTTCGGCATTATACTGTGCAATGCTTTAGTCAGGTGTCATGTAACTTTGACCCCTACCGTGCATGTGCACAAGTGCATTTTGCAGAAGTTATGGACCAGATAGCAGCTTCCATATATGGAATGCCCAGGGGGAAACTTGCAGTAAACAAAACTATGCCTGAATTAAAGGGTCTAATGGGGGTTAAAACAGAAACTGTTTAAAAGGCAAGCTTTGGCTGCATTATATATTTAGAAACTTATGTTAGCTCATACTGTTTTATGTCCCTTTAAAATCTAACCTTAGGTTAAGCTGCAAATAGCCTCCTGAAAAGTTATTTTAAAGTTAATATTGTTTCTGGCTACTTTGAAATAGCTGCCAAGTTCCACCCACTAATGACATCATGATTTAGGCTGCATCTGGGCACTCTGCTTAATGGCATTGACAGTTTGTTGAATCCAATTAGTGAGTCTTTTGTAACTAGTAAAGCCTTCAATGCAGCCCAGATTGTGATGTCATCAGTAGGCGGAGCTTGGCAGCCATTTCAAAGTGTCCAGAAACAATATTCATTTTAAAACAACGTTTTTACTGTTCCTGCTGCATGATATAGAAAGGGATGCAGGAGGCTAATTACAGCTTGATCTAACGTAAGACTTTAAGATAACTCAAGTGTAGACTGTCCCTTTAACTGTGCTGGGCTTTAACATCTGTTAGGACGGCACGGAACATCCTAATATTGCGTACTGCAGCCTCCTTCTTTTTGCAAATGAAAACTGGGGGCATGCCTAGCAGTGTGGGAAGTCCCCCATGATTTAATCCTGGCCTTTAAATTACATGATCACATCAATGACCGCATGATTTCATTTTTTAAGCAAGTGTTTATATTGGAACTTTGTTTTGATATAAGCATTTTCACCCACAGCATGAAGGGGTGAAACAGGTATTTAAACAATTAGACATATTTATTTATAATTTCCATCTAATAGCTACATTTATATTTTTATATATACAATAATATTCACACTGAATCTACCTACTGCTATTGCAAAGAATGCTATTCCTATTGCAAATTTTGATGCAAAACTGATCATCCACACTCCTCACATTCAGTCCTTGGCTAAAGCCTGCCGCTTCCACCTTAAAAACATCGCTATAATTAGATATTTCCTTACACAAGACACAACTAAGATTTTAATCCACCCTCTCATCCTTTCCCATCTCATCTACTGCAACTCCATCCTCTCTGGTCTCCCTAGCTGCCGCCTAGCTACATTACAATCCATAATAAATGCCTCTGCCCGGCTCATCTTCCATATATGTCGCTCTTCATCTGCCGCACCTCTCTTCCAATCCCTTCACTAGCTTCCTCTTGCCTCCAGGATTAAACACAAAATTCTCACTCTGACACACAAAGCCCTCAATTGCATTGCTCCCCTACATCTCAGACCTTGTCTCCAGATACTCTCCCTCCCATCCCCTTCACTCCGCTCATGATATCCTACACTCCTCCTCTCTTGTTACCTCCTAATGTTCCCATTTACAAGATTTCTCCAGACTGGCTCCTATCTTATGGAACTCTCTGCCTCACTTCACAAGACTCTCCCCTATTTTTGAAAGCTTCAAGTGCTCCCTGAAGACTCTACTATTCAGGGACACTTACAACCTACACTAAATTTTCTATCTCCACTGCTATCTCCTTAAACCCCATAGCATGTAAGCCTATGAGCCCAGCTGTTTGTAGTCCACCTTCATAAGAGCCGACTACAATAGTGCAACTCTCGGCAGGACCCTCTACCCATTTGATCCCTGTAATTGTTTTTTATATACCACCTATGTTCATAGTGCTGCGGAACCTGTTGGCGCTCTACAAATACCTGATAATAAAAATAATAACCAACATCATTATCTTATTTAACTGACGTGTTTCCGCTTAACATTAATCATATTATTGAACTGCCCATAATTAAATATTCACAAGGCAAAACATTCTTTTAAAACTATCTCTCAGGGGTCTAGTAATACTTTTTATAAAATCTTGTCTGACCAGAGAGATTTAGAGAATTTGGCCCAAACAGAGCAAATGACTTGGGGAAACACGGTGAGGGAGAGGGGGAGGAGACCATGAATTCACAGTAAATAAGTAGCAAGAAAGTGAAACAATAATTATTTTTACATGTAATTTACAGAAAAATGCAGCAAAACAGATACTGAATGAATTAATTTATACAATAATGTTATTTGCTATTTAGGAACATAGGCCTAGATTTGGAGTTTTGTCGGTAATGACCCGCGTAGCTAACGCCGGCTTTTTTCTGGCCGCACCATAAAAATAACTCTGGTATTGAGAGTCCACATAAAGGCTGCGTTAGGCTCCAAAAAAGGAGCGTAGAGCATTTTTAACGCAACTTCAACTCTCGATACCAGAGTTGCTTACGGACGCGGCCAGCCTCAAAAACGTGCTCGTGCACGATTCCCCCATAGGAAACAATGGGGCTGTTTGAGCTGAAAAAAAACCTAACACCTGCAAAAAAGCCGCGTTCAGCTTCTAACGCAGCCCCATTGTTTTCTATGCGTAAACACTTCCTACATCTGCACCTAACACTCTAACATGTACCCCGAGTCTAAACACCCCTAACCTTACACTTATTAACCCCTATTCTGCTGCCCCCGCTATCGCTGACCCCTGCATATTTTTTTAACCCCTAATCTGCCGCTCCGTAAACCGCCACTACTTACATTATCCCTATGTACCCCTAATCTGCTGCCCCTAACACCGCCGACCCCTATATTATATTTATTAACCCCTAATCTGCTCCCCACAACGTCGCCTCCACCTGCCTACACTTATTAACCCCTAATCTGCAGACCGGAGCTCACCGCTATTCTAATAAATGTATTAACCCCTAAAGCTAAGTCTAACCCTAACACTAACACCCCCCTAAGTTAAATATAATTTTAATCTAACAAAATTAATTAACTCTTCTTAAATAAATTATTCCTATTTAAAGCTAAATACTTACCTTTCAAATAAATCCTAATATAGCTACAAAATAAATTATAATTACATTGTAGCTATTTTAGGATTAATATTTATTTTACAGGTAACTTTGTAATTATTTTAACCAGGTACAATAGCTATTAAATAGTTAAGAACTATTTAATAGTTACCTAGTTAAAATAATTACAACATTACCTGTAAAATAAATCCTAACCTAAGTTACAATTAAACCTAACACTATACTATCATTAAATTAATTAAATAAAATACCTACAATTACCTACAATTAAACCTAACACTACACTATCAATAAATTAATTAAATACAATATCTACAAATAACTACAATGAAATAAACTAACTAAAGTACACAAAATAAAAAAGAACTAAGTTACAAAAAATAAAAAAATATCTACAAACATAAGAAAAATATTACAACAATTTTAAACTAATTACACCTACTCTAAGCCCCCTAATAAAATAACAAAGACCCCCAAAATAAAAAATGCCCTACCCTATTCTAAATTAATAAAGTTCAAAGCTCTTTTACCTTACCTGCCCTGAACAGGGCCCTTTGCGGGGCATGCCCCAAGAAGTTCAGCTCTTTTGCCTGTAAAAATAAAACATACAATACCTTCCCCAACATTACAACCCACCACCCACATACCCCTAATCTAACCCAAACCCCCCTTAAATAAACCTAACACTAAGCCCCTGAAGATCATCCTACCTTGTCTTCACCTCACCAGATATCACCGATCCGTCCTGGCTCCAAAATCTTCATCCAACCCAAGCGGGGGCTGGCGATCCATCATCTGGTGGCTGAAGAGGTCCAGAAGAGGCTCCAAAGTCTTCATCCTATCCGGGAAGAAGAGGCGATCCGGACCGGCAACCATCTTGATCCAAGCGGCATCTTCTATCTTCATCTGATGATGACCGGCTCCATCCTGAAGACCTCCACCACGGACCCATCTTCTTCCGGCGACGTCCAACTGAAGAATGACGGTTCCTTTAAGGGACGTCATCCAAGATGGCGTCCCTCGAATTCCGATTGGCTGATAGGATTCTATCAGCCAATCGGAATTAAGGTAGGAATATTCTGATTGGCTGATGGATTAAATACAATTCCTACAAATAAATACAATTAAATAAACTAGCTAAAGTACAAAAAATAAAAAAGAACTAAGTTACAAAAAATAAAAAAATATTTACAAACAGGTCGCATTCTATTGGCTGATCGGAACAGCCAATAGAATGCAAGCTCAATCTGATTGGCTGATTGGATCAGCCAATCGGATTGAACTTGATTCTGATTGGCTGATTTCATCACCCAATCAGAATATTCCTACCTTAATTCCGATTGGCTGATAGAATCCTATCAGCCAATCGGAATTCAAGGGACGCCATCTTGGATGACGTCCCTTAAAGGAACCGTCATTCTTCAGTTGGACGTCGCCGGATGAAGATGGGTCCGCGGTGGAGGTCTTCAGGATGGAGCCGGTCGTCATCGGATGAAGATAGAAGATGCCGCTTGGATCAAGATGGTTGCCGGTCCGGATCGCCTCTTCTTCCCGGATAGGATGGGAATTCAATCCTATCAGCCAATCAGAATTCAAGGGACGCCATCTTGGATGACGTCCCTTAAAGGAACCGTCATTCTTCAGTTGGACGTCGCCGGATGAAGATGGGTCCGCGGTGGAGGTCTTCAGGATGGAGCCGGTCATCATCGGATGAAGATAGAAGATGCCGCTTGGATCAAGATGGTTGCCGGTCCGGATCGCCTCTTCTTCCCGGATAGGATGAAGACTTTGGAGCCTCTTCTGGACCTCTTCAGCCACCGGATGATGGATCGCCAGCCCCGCTTGGGTTGGATGAAGATTTTGGAGCCAGGATGGATCGGTGATACCTGGTGAGGTGAAGACAAGGTAGGATGATCTTCAAGGGCTTAGTGTTAGGTTTATTTAAGGGGGGTTTGGGTTAGATTAGGGGTATGTGGGTGGTGGGTTGTAATGTTGGGGGGGGGGGTATTGTATGTTTTTTTTTTACAGGCAAAAGAGCTGAACTTCTTGGGGCATGTCCCTCAAAGGGCCTTGTTCAGGGCTGGTAAGGTAAAAGAGCTTTGAACTTTATTAATTTAGAATAGGGTAGGGCATTTTTTATTTTGGGGGTCTTTGTTATTTTATTAGGGGGCTTAGAGTAGGTGTAATTAGTTTAATATTGTTGTAATATTTTTCTTATGTTTGTAAATATTTTTTTATTTTTTGTAACTTAGTTCTTTTTTATTTTTTGTACTTTAGTTAGTTTATTTCATTGTAGTTATTTGTAGATATTGTATTTAATTAATGTATTGATAGTGTAGCGTTAGGTTTAATTGTAGGTAATTATAGGTATTTTATTTAATTAATTTAATGATAGTATAGTGTTAGGTTTAATTGTAATTTAGGTTAGAATTTATTTTACAGGTAATTTTGTAATTATTTTAACTAGGTAGCTATTAAATAGTTCTTAACTATTTAATAGCTATTGTACCTGGTTAAAATAAATACAAAGTTGCCTGTAAAATAAATATTAATCCTAAAATAGCTACAATGTAATTATAATTTATATTGTAGCTATATTAGGATTAATTTTACAGGTAAGTATTTAGCTTTAAATAGGAATAATTTATTTAATAAGAGTTAATTAATTTCGTTAGATTAAAATTATATTTAATTTAGGGGGGTGTTAGTGTTAGGGTTAGACTTAGCTTTAGGGGTTAATACATTTATTAGAATAGCGGTGAGCTCCAGTCGGCAGATTAGGGGTTAATAATTGAAGTTAGGTGTCGGCGATGTTAGGGAGGGCAGATTAGGGGTTAATACTATTTATTATAGGGTTAGTGAGGCGGATTAGAGGTTAATAACTTTATTATAGTAGCGCTCAGGTCCGGTCGGCAGTTTAGGGGTTAATAAGTGTAGGCAGGTGGAGGCGACGTTGAGGGGGGCAGATTAGGGGTTAATAAATATAATATAGGGGTCGGCGGTGTTTGGGGCAGCAGATTAGGGGTACATAGCTATAACGTAGGTGGCGGCACTTTGCGGTCGGCAGATTAGGGGTTAATTATTGTAGGTAGCTGGCGGCGACGTTGTGGGGGGCAGATTAGGGGTTAATAAATATAATACAGGGGTCGGCGGTGTTAGGGGCAGCAGATTAGGGGTACATAAGTATAACGTAGGTGGCGGTCGGCAGATTAGGGGTTAAAAAAATTTAATCGAGTGGCGGCGATGTGCGGGGACTTCGGTTTAGGGGTACATAGGTAGTTTATGGGTGTTTGTGTACTTTAGAGTACAGTAGTTAAGAGCTTTACGAACCGGCGTTAGCCCAGAAAGCTCTTAACTACTTTTTTCCTGCGGCTGGAGTTTTGTCGTTAGATTTCTAACGCTCACTTCAGCCACGACTCTAAATACCGGAGTTAGAAAAATCCCATTGAAAAGATAGGATACGCAATTTACGTAAGGGGATCTGCGGTATGGAAAAGTTGCGGCTGAAAAGTGAGCGTTAGACCCTTATTTGAGTGACTCCAAATACCGGAGTTAGCCTAAAACCAGCGTTAGGAGCCTCTAACGCTGGTTTTCACGGCTACCGCCAAACTCCAAATCTAGGCCATAACTTCCTTTTATCTTTTTACCTCTGCTGTTGCCAATTAGTAGCAGATACAAATTAGTAGACCTGTACATTCATCCATTTTGTTATCTGCCTAAAGCGGAATAAGGAGGCCACTCGCGGCATTCAACTCTTCATGGAGCCATTTTTTTTTCTTTTAAAACGACAACACACTAAGATCTGAGCAAATCCATTCAGATCTTAGTGTATTGCACTTTCACAAGAAGAAATACAACTCCAAAAAGAGCTGAATGTCATGAGTGGCCACTTTCTTCTGCATTCCGCAGTTAAAGGAAAAATAAAGTTGCCAGCACCCCCTGTGCTGTAAATATTGCGCAAAATAACTTGACTTTTATTCATGATATTTTTATCAGTTAAATGTACTTTTTATTTTGCCTCGCTATATCGCCGTTCATCCGCCTGGCTCAATAAAAATTCTTTATTTTTCAATGACGAATATCATTATCGATATTTCTATTAGTCCCCCAGTGGCATCTGGAAATTACATTAAACGCCCCCACCTTAATATGCACTTGTCTCATTGAATGTACTTCATGTCTAGAAGCGCGTCCATGAGACAAGCATGTGCATTGAGCTATACAGGGAAACAGCCAATGACTTAGACGGATCGGCACTAAGCACGCATGTGCAATAAATTTAAGTTCTCAAGAATGCGCATGGATTAACACGTAAGAGCAGGTGGGACCGCTCTTACGTGTAAAATAACAAAAGCAGGAAATGAAGGGGGGGCGGAGGAAGATATGAAACGGCAATAAGGGATGTAAGTATGAAATATTACAAATAAGAAGAAATATAAAAAAAAACTTAACAACTAGATATAATAGAATAATTGTAAACCATGGCATTAATATTGATTGTCTAAGTTTACTGTCACTTTAATAAAACAGCCGACTGTACATGTCTACAATTAAGAACCTGCTCTGATCACGCGAGCAATGTGTAGCATACACTAAAATCCACTTCATCCTCTCAATAGTCACATTGCACAAAAAGCAGATAAAATAAATAATGAATGGACAATACAACTTTCTATTTATTTATTTTTGTGAAGTTACATTTCTAGGTTAACCCTTTCCCGCTGCTAGGACGTTCCATGCCATCCTAACTGCGCTGGGTTTTAGTGCCGTTAGAATGGCATGGAACGTCCTAGCCGTTTGGCTGTCCTAGCATCATAGGCACTCCCCCTTGACTGATCCCATCATTAAAATCATGTGATTGCATGTGATTTAAATTTTTACTTATTTGATTACAGTTCCGATGTAGACAAATAAGTCCCGGCAGGAAAGGGTTACTATCCCTCCACATGCAAAGAACAAAAACAAACACAGAATTAAAGGAACATAGGTTGCATCCATTTAAAATAATTGGGCTACGTTTAGAAATTGGTAAATGTCTAAGATTATTCATTCACAATAACCAATGTTGGTCACTTTTTGCCATTCAAAACAAATGTTATATGTTTGCTGAACATTTATTTATTGTAAATAAACTTCACCCTTTATAAAATGTAACATTTGAGTATAGAGTAAAATGACATGAAACCCAACACTCTTCTTTCATGATTCAGACAGAACATACAGTTTAAATAAGGTTTCCAATCTACTTCTATTATCAAATTTACTCTGTTCTTATTGTATAATTTGTTGAAGAGCATTTCTAGGTAGGTTACATGCACGTGTTTCTTTGGAGCCCTAAATAGCTTTTGACAATGTTATACACTATTGAGCACTAGATGGCAGCAGTGTGTTCGCAATGTATAACTGTTAAAAGCATTTTTCGAAAACTTTGCTCCAGACACTCGCATGCTTCTAAGCCTACCTACCAGTTATTCAACAATATATACAAAGAGATTAAAGTAAATGTATTACCAGAAGTAAATTGGATTTGTTTTGGTCAGCAGAGATAGAATACTAGATGACTATAGCTGATACACAAGGGGAGGGGCCTGAGTCAGTAGAAAGCATTGCCTATGTAAAATGCGCTCACATACATAACCTATGGTGCTTCAAAAAAGAGTGAGGATGTACTGCACTTCCCTGCAACCCAATAGCATCATCACTACTGGCAGTTACTATATAGTTAGTGAACTTAGTTACATTTATTTTGAATAACACATATTATATTTGTAAGGAAATGTATTGTTTGAGACTGCTCAGAACAGCTTTTTACCAAGGATGCATTACTCAAGTGCTGCCAAATGAACAATATTGATTTATCCAACTGTGACTAAGTTAGCTGCTTTTAAATAACAAACATGCCAAAATAACAAACAAACAACAACATTATTTATTTGCTCTGCACTTGAGTTTGGATATAAATTTTATAGCAATAGGGAGACTTCATATTTTGCATCATGTCTTTACTGTCTTGTAAACAGCAGCAACAAAAGTACAACAATGTATCTATTAAAAAGAAAACAATAAAATAAAAGTTAAAGGGAAAAACACAAATTCCCATCATGCTCTTTTCTTTGCTGCATCTAGACAGCAGGTCGTGTACATCTTTCATCTTTTACTAATTGATTGCTTTGTATTTTGGGAAATGTTTAATTTATTTTAATTGTTTTTAGCTTCTGGGTTCTGTCCCTGTCTTTCCTTCTAGCTCAAAGTTGTGTCCTTCCAACTCTTACATTTTGATATATTCATACATTGTTTAATTTTTAATTTATTTTATTATTTTATTTTGTACAATATTTATTTTCTCTGCTCTATTATTAATAGCCCCCTTAACTCTGCAATAGCTATATGTCTCTTACATCTTCTGGACACAGGGTTTCCAAATCTCTCAGTTTCTCTCTCACATCTTCTGGACACAGGGTTTCCAAATCTCTCAGCTTCTCTATTCACTCTTTCCAGTTATTTTCCTTCACATTGTTAGGCAGACATGTCACCAATTTATTCTGCTGTGTTCTTTTGAGGTCATGCTTTATTAAAGGGTCACTCAAGTCAAAATTAAACTTTCATGATTCAGATAGAGCAGCAATTTTAAACAACTTTCCCATTTACTTCCATTAACAAAATGTGCACAGTCTTTATATATTTATACTTTTTGAGTCACCACCAGCTCCTACTACATATATGCATTTGTGATTGGCTGATGGTGGTCACATGATACAGGGGGAAAGGAAATAGATTTAACTTTGAAATTTGTCAGAACAACATCTACTACTCACTTGAAGTTGCTATAGCAACGTATTGTTATCATGCATTTGTCGATTATGCAAATCTACTGTATTTACTGGTCCTTTAATGCAACATGCACTGTCTATTCAGTGCCAGCTACTCTGTGAATGCAGAGTGCTGGGCTTATGGTAACTTCCATAACTCTTTGAAAGGCCTTGATTTTATTTTGTAGATTTGTGTATATCTACTCACGGACATTTTTTAGTTCTCCATTATATCAAGCAACACGTGACTGAAAACCCTCTCCAATCTCACCTCTTATTTTTACAGATTTTGCTTTGAGCTCCGGATTTCTGAACATGCCCAAAACTTACATCAAACTCCGAAATTGCTTGGCATATTGATTTGCTCACCATTAAATACAAACCATCACTAAATGCTGCACCACATAATTTAGTTTATGGAGCCAAGATGTTCAGAGGATATTATTGTTTGAGCTGTTTGCATCCAACCAGCTGATTTACTGCTTTATTTGTCTACAGTTATGGACAGCAAGGCCTTGATTGCCATTCTTTAGAAATAGTGCTGTAAGGTGTTTATGCTATTTTTATTTATTTGATCACTTCTTTCTGGACAATGCAGTCCTGATTCCCTGTTTTCCTGGAGTTTTCCAGAATTACTTTTTAACTAAAGGAAAGGTAGATTTCATGGACTCATATGCTTCCTTGGCCCTTTTCCGAGAGGCACACCATTTGCTTTATATATATTTAGTTTTAGGAACTAGAATATGTTAGGCTTTGGCCTGAGCTTCATGGCTTTTGATGCTTGTGAAGAGAGGTTGCACTATATTCAGCATCCACAATTATGAACAATATAGTTTAACCAAGGAAATGCCTATTTACATGATTAATCTGTACCATTCAGCTATTGCTACAAGTCATCTCCCTACTAATGGTAAGTTATCAGACAGGGACCTTTTGATTTGTATCTTGATGAAGGTTGTTCACTTAAAGGGCCTCCTCAATGTAAGTACTTCCATTTGTATGATGTAGGATTTATTCTATATTTTCACAGTGAATGCCCTTCAAGTTATCCATTTACCCTCATGCAGTATTCTGCAAAACTGATACTTTTCTTTGCTAGGTTACATTGAGTTATAACTGGTCCACCTAATGCAAATTATTCACATGTTAAAATTAACCAATAGCTGTTTGTTTGATGTTTTAAATGGATGATATGTTTTCACATCTATGAGTAAGGCAGATAGCTAAAACGTGTCAGCTGTGACTTGCAAAGCTATGGGTTAGATTATGAGTGGAGCAGTAGTTTGCACTTGTGTTTGAGCATTAAAACCACTTGTATGATGAGCGGAATTTAACTTGTGCGCAAACGGACGCAAAAACTCGATATCACTCGCGCTCAAATGATAGCACGCCACTCGTAATCTTGCCCTATGTGTTTTCACTTGTAAGAATAAATTAACTTGGTTTTAATTAGAAGAAGTGTCGACTGGCTTTCTTTGAAGTTATTACACATTTTTTAAACTTATATCTGGCTGTTTTGAATTGCTTGTTGCCATAACGTAATTTCATGTTCTAAATATTTCCAGTTATGTGTGTATCTATGTGTATGTTTGTATATACAGCCATGGCCAAAAATATTGGCACCCATGCATTTCTGTCAGATAATGCACCACTTTGCCCAGAAAATTGTTGCAATTACAAATGTTTAGGCATTCTCATGTTTATTTATTTTGTTTGTATTGGTATGACACAAAAAAGTGGAGGGAAAAAAAGCCAAATCTGATATATGTCACGCAAAACTCGAAAAATGGACTGGACAAACTTATTGGAACCTTCTCAAAATTGTAAGAAATAATTCCATTCCTAGATTTTGATGCTCCTATAACTGGTAATTAAACTCACCTGTATCAATCAACAGGTGCTGACAATATAGAAATCATACCGGCAACCAGTTAAAATGGTGAAAAATTGACTCAACCTTTCTGTTGTGTGTCTCTGTGTGCCACACTGAGCATGGAGAAGAGAAAGAGCAGCAAAGAATTGTCTGAGGATTTGAGAACAAAAATTGTGTTAAAGCATGGACAATCTCAAGGTTACAAGCCCATCTCCAGAGATCTCAGTGTTCCTGTGTCCACTGTATGCAACATTTTGAAGAAGTTTATAGCCCATGGCAATCTCCCTGGACGTGGATGAAAGAGAAAAATTGATCAAAGTTTGCAACAAAGGATTGTTCGAATGGTGGATAAAGAACCTAGATCAACTTCCAGACAAATTCAAGTTGACCTTCAGGCATAGGGTACAAATATGTCATCTCACACTATACGTTGCCATCTGAATGAAAAGGAACGCTATGGTAGGAGACCCAGGAGGACCCCACTGCTGACACAGAAACATAAAAAGCCAGATTGGAGTTTGCCAAAACTTACCTGAGGATGCCAAAATCCTTTCGGGAGAATGTGCTATGGACAGACTAAACAAAATTACAGCTTTTTAGTAAAACCCATCATTCTACTGTTTTCAGAAAAATAAATGAGGCTTTTAAAGAGAAGAATACAGTCCCTACAGTCAAACATGGTGGAGGTTCACTGATGTTTTGGGGTTGCTTTGCTGCTTCAGGCACTGGATATCTTGACTGTGTGCATGGCATTATGAAATCTGAAGACTATCAAAGAATTCTGTGGTGCAATGTAGGTCCCAGTGTCAGAAAGTTGGGTCACCGTCAGAGGTCATGGGTCTTACAGCAGGACAATGACCCAAAGCACACGTCAAAGAGCACCCACAAATGGTTTAAGTCAAAGTGCTGGAGAGTACTGAACTGGCCAGCAATGAGTCCAGATCTCAATCTCATAGAGCACCTGTGGAAAGATCTCAAAACAGCAGTTGGAAAAATGAACCCTTCCAATCTTAGAGACCTGGAGCAGTTGGCGGAAGAAGAGTGGTACAAAATGCCAGTAGAGAAGTGTAAGAAACACATTGATGGTTATAGGAAGTGATTTATTTCAGTTATTTTGTCCAAGGGGTGTGCTACCAGATATTGAATTAAGGGTGCCAATAATTTTGTCCAGTCCATTTTTTGGAGTTTTGCGTGGAATGTGTCAGATTTGGCTTTTTTCTCCACATTTTTGTGTCATACCAATACAAACAAAAGAAAATATCTGACAGAATTGCAGGGATACCATCTCCTTTACTTGTCACTAAGGGGTTCCTTTTTTGTAAAATCATGACTCACCGCTATTTGTAACACAAAACCCATATAGGGGTTAAGATGACATAAAGTGATTCTTGTGCTTATATTATTGTTTATTATGTTGTTTACAAAGTTGACGAAGTGGCTAAGTATAAGCCAGTAATCAAACAACATGCTGGCTACATAGAGCATATTATGCTCTAATGCATTTGAATATAGTCTTTCTAATTATCTGGGATATACTTAATTATTATGGGTTTTTTTCCTTTCTGGATTTGTACTATTTAGAGATTTTACATCCCACTATCTGATATTGGTGCTCAACTTGAAATATATTCTTATCATATTATATTCATTGTTTTATCATATCACATATTTTGTATATCACTTTATTTTATTTGTGATTTAGTCACCTTAATAATAATTTTCACTGGCAAGTACTATAACAGATATATAAACTTCTGTTTACTATAGTGAATGATTATTATATTTAATAAAATTCTATTTTTTTAATTAAAATTTTGTATGTAATGTGACTTGTTTCATGTTAATTTTCAAGCATTCATAAACACATGCATATTAGCTCAAGACATTTATCTTTTTATTGTACTGTAGATTTTCTTGTTTATGTTTAGATAATTCTTGGCTTACCATATTTGGAAAAGTATTAAGCCCCAGCAAGAGGTTGAGTCATCTGATTTGACATCATTACAAAAGGATTTGAGAACACCTGTATACACAGATATTCAGGGGTGCAACTACCATTGGTGCAGCAGGTGCAGTTTCACCAGGGCCCAAGTGCAGGGGGGACCATAGCAGGTAATCTATACATAGGTGTGTGCAGAATGTGTATAATCCTAATGCAAGGAAGCTTTTATTAGTGCAGATCTATCTATCATCTATCTATCTATATATCATTTATCATCTATCTATCTATCTATCATCTGTCTATCTTCAAAATCATTATGCCCAGCTGCATGTATATTATTAATATTGCTTGCTGAGTTACCCTTGGGGGTGCAAAAAAAATTGCACTAGGGCCCTCTGTTGAGTAGGTCAGCGACTGCAGATCTGTATCTAAAACAAAGGCACATCAAGAAAAATAAATAAAATACATGTTACTAACATACTGACTTTGGTCACTTTCAAGGAAAACATTTGATATTTACACCATCAGATACATGTCCAGTGTTAACTGCAATAAAGCATATATTACTTAGATAGCTAGTTCAAAAATGTAACCATGTGTAATGTGTACTGTCTGTAATCATTTACATCATGTAAGAGCAAAATAAATAAATAAACGACAAAGTGCACAAATAATAACAAATTATACGTTAAAAACACTGGCTAAGGTTGAAGTGTAGATATAGGTTTGGCAGATTGTGTTGCAGAAGATGGAGTTCAGCTCTGCTTCAAAATAACTTTTAATAATATCTATTTGACTTTGACACCTATTTACTCATTGCACAATTGACTTGTTTTGGCATAAGACTAGAATATGCTCTGGGTGGTGTTAATGGTTTTCTGTAAGAAAATCCACATCTTCTATTTGGGTAGCAGTCTCCTAAAGCCAGGGCTATTTTTGTAGGGTAATCAGCGGTCCTGAGTACCACCACCTCGGCCACCTCATAACAGGTAATATTTGTAGTTTTATGTAAATACTCTAGTTTTCCCAATAGGGGGCTGCAAAATGTATTAAGCATTGTAAATGCCGTATCCCACAAAAGTGAGTACACCCCTCATATTTTTGTAAATATTTTATTATATATTTTCATATATAATGACACTTTGCTACAATGTAAAGTAGTGAGTGTACAGCCTGTATAACAGTGTAAATTTGCTGTCCTCTCAAAATAACTCAACACACAGCCATTAATGTCTAAACTGTTGACAACAAAAGTGAGTACACCCCTAAGTGGAAATGTCCAAATTGGGCCCAATTAGCCATTTTCCTTCCCCTGTGTCATGTGACTTGTTAGTGTTACAAGGTCTCAGGTGTGAATGAGGAGCAGGTGTGTTAAATTTGGTGTTATCGCTCTCACACTCTCTCATACTGGTCACTAGAAGTTCAACATGGCATCTCATGGCAAAGAACTCTCTGAGAATCTGAAAAAAAGAATTGTTGCTCCACATAACGATGGTGTAGGCTATAAGAAGATTGCCAAGACCCTGAAACTGAGCTGCAGCACAGTGGGCAAGACCATACAGCGGTTTCACAGAACTGGTTCAACTCAGAACAGGCCTCGCCATGGTCAACCAAAGAAGTTGAGTGCATGTGCTCAGCATCATATCCAGAGGTTGTCTTTGGGAAATAAACGTATGAGTGCTGCCAGCATTGCTGCAGAGGTTGAAGGGGTGGGGGTCAGCCTGTCAGGGCTCAGACCATATGCCGCACAGTGCATCAAATTGGTCTACATGGCTGTCAAAATAAGGTATATCCAAAAGCCCAGGGATAAATCACACTCCCTATCTAAAAAAGTTTACAGAAACAGCGACAGTGGGGTAATATGCAAAAAGTTACAATTTTATGTGATCATAAATATACTGTATATAAAAATACCAAAATTAATAGAAGCAAAAGTATGGCCAAACACATGAAGACAGACAGACAAACAAACATATACAAAACATGGGACCTTCACATAAAACAGAGAGCAAAGCTAGTTGGTTCATAAAGTTCATATGGTGCACCATAAGTAATTAGGCAAATCAGCAATTCAGCATAGATAGTTAGTAAGCAATAAGTAGTGAACAGTTCTGCATAGATGAAGATTTAGATGCAAAGGCTGGATGTTAGATGTTAAATGTTCACAAAAGCTGTTAGCAAAAGTGCACCAAGCAGACAGGTAATGGTCAGTATAAAAGTTTCATATAGACCAATTGTGAAGTTCCTTATTAACACTAGCAAGGTACAAACAATGCGGACCGCTGTCAGCTCTTGCCGACTCCACCGGTCAGACCGCCGTCAGCACAACACTCGACTCCTCAGGTCTTAAAGGTTTACCTTTTCTTTGGCTAGGGAGAATAGTTAAAGGCTCGCTTTACTTGCCCAAGGTCGATAGAATAAGTGTGTGGTGGGAGGATCCCAAAAATGAGCTGCTATACACCTATGCGTCCTCTTGCGCGTTTCACTCCAATTACAATTCTCCCTAGCCGAAGAAAAGGTAAACCTTTAAGACCGGAGGAGTCGGCTGTTGTACTGATGGTGGTCTGACCGGTGGAGTCGACAAGAGCTGATGGCGGTCCGCATTGTTTGTACCTTGCTAGTGTCTATAAGGAACTTCACAATTGGTCTATATGGAACTTTTAAACTGAGCATTACCTGTCTGCTTGGGGCGCTTTTGCTAACAGCTTTTGTGAACATTTAACTTCTAACATCCATCCTTTACATATAAATATTCATCTATGCAGAACTGTTCACTACTTATTGCATACTAACTTTCTATGCTGAATTGCTGATTTTGCTAATGACTTATGGTGCACCATATGAACTTTACGAGCCGACTAGCTTTGCTCTCTGTTTTATGTGAGAGGCCCATGTTTTGTATATGTTTGTTTGTCTGTCATGTATTTGACCATACTTTTGCTTGTATTAATGTTGGTACTTTTATATATATTTATGATCACATAAAATTGTAAATTTTTGCATATTACCCCACTGTCTCTGTTTCTGTAAACTTTTTTAGATAGTTAGTGTGCTTTATACCCTGGGCTTTTGGATATACCTTATTTTGGCATATCCACTTTTCTCCTACATGTTTATGCATATACTGTTTCCTGGCTGCACCTCCTTTGTAAAAACATACATTATTATAGTTGAGCTAGCTACCTTCTTTATCCGTTCTGTTTATAAGGACATGGATTACAGGAACTATGTCCTGTGGTCCGATGAGACCAAGATAAACTTATTTGGTTCAGATGGTGTCAAATGTGTGTGGCAGCAACCAGGTGAGGAGTACAAAGACAAGTGTGACTTGCCTATAGTCAAGCATGGAGGTGGGAGTGTCATGGTCTGGGCCTGCATGAGTGCTGCCGGCACTGGGGAGCTACAGTTCATTGAGGGAACCATGAAAGCCAACATGTACTGTGACATATTAAAGCAGAGCATGATCCCCTCCCTTTGGAGACTGGGCCACAGGGCAGTATTCCAACATGATAACGACCCCAAACACACCTCCAAGACGACCACTGCTATGCTAAAGAAGTTGAGGGTAAAGGTGATGGACTGGCCAAGTATGTCTCTAGACGTAAACCCTATTGAGCATCTGTGGGGTATGCTCAAACGGAATGCAGGGGAGCGCAAGGTTTCTAACAACCACCAGTTCTGTGATGTCATCATGGAGGAGTGGGAGAGGACTCCAGTGGCAACCTGTGAAGCTCTGGTGAACTCCATGCCCAAGAGGGTTAAGGCAATGCTGGAAAATAATGGTGGCCACACAAAATATTGACACTTTGGGCCCAGTTTGGACATTTCCAGTTAAGGGTGTATTCACTTTTGTTGCCAATGGTTTAGACATTAATGGCTGTGCGTTGAGTTATTTTGAGGGGACAGCAAATTTACACTGTTATACGGGTTGAGGGGTGTACTCACTTTTGTGGGATACTGTAACTTTGTCCCTTTTGGTTTTCTCAACATTACTGTCTGAACACAATATATCAATCAACAATGAGTCCCAGCACTTTTTTTTAATTAAAAACAGGAGAAATTATTGTTCTGTAGCATAAACATGGGTGGCTGTGCAACTGCTTGCATATTTAGGTACATCAGTTAGAGTTGGACTAATGTGAGGTGTATAACACGTAAGAAGGTAGTTTTTGTGAAGATCCATTCACAGAGGTGGAGCAGGTATTGATGGTGATCTTTCTTGTATAGTGTGGGATTTAGAGAACACGTGCATTCTATTTTGGGTATATAGCCTAGCTGGAAACTGGTGGCAAGAGGATGGTATAACAGGTAGATGAATGACTTGAAATAATAAATTCTCATAATAAAGTCATAAAGCCACATGTGTAGGGAACAGTTTTAATCAGTTTCTGTAGATTCTGAAGAAGAATCAGGATGTTAAACAACATTCATCTCTTGCTCCTCTTCTGGGACTTGAAAAAATAAGTTGTAAATGAGCTAAAGTGTACAAAGCTAATAGTTATAAATCTCTTTTTTAAAATTTGTAAAACAAATTGACAGATTAGCACTCACTTGTTTTCTTATTTTTACACAATTCTGAATGAATAGGGCATTCAGAGGACAAACTAAACATCTTCATCTGTTCAGACTGATATAAGCAACTATTTTTTCTTCACAGAAACGTAAATATGAATGTAAGTATTGAAATATCCAGTGAATCCAAGTGTGCCTAATTGTTGTGAGGATTCTGTTCTATGTACCCTATTGAATGATATGAGAGTTTAGAAACAAGAAATAAAAGATATATCTATATATCTAGCATGTAAATACTTAAATTACACTCAACACACACTTGTGAAGGGTTAAAATAGAGAACTCTGAATCAGAGGTGGACTGAGAGCAACCAGAGCCCCTCGGCCATACTTAAGGAAGGACCCCCCATCCTGCCCCTTATGCCCCACCCACCTCCTATGCCCCTCTATCAACCCACTGCCTGCCTTGCCCTCACCAGGGACCCTATTGTCCAGGGATGAGCCCCCCAAAATCAAGGGCCAGGGACCCCATACTTCTGGGCTCAACAGCTTCAGACACTCCCCCAGGGCCCTGTACCCTCCAGGGCCAGACCCCATCTTCCAGGGCCAGCAGAACAACAGACGTTCTATCTATAACTCAACAACACTAGCGCAGCTGCCCAATGCTAAAATTTGCCTTCCTACTGCCGTCCACTTCCTCACAATCACAACCGATAGAATAGCTCAACTGTCACCACTCTGCTCGGCCTTGGGACCCCTTTATGTGCAAGGCCTATTGCCTGACTGCCAGTTTACCCTGACCTAAATAGAGCTGCAGACACAACAGGAAAAACACTTTCATGGTGAGTGGTAACTATTCTGTTTAACACCTTTTCTGGTCATGTCAGAAAGTCTATCAGCTTTGGCAAAAAATTAGATAATGGAATAACCTACTTTTTCATGATAAATTTGTATTTATCCCAGAATACAGTTTCTTTTTTTTCTCGTCATTTCATAGAGAATTTAATAGACCCAAAAACTATAGAACTCTTATCACGATTATTCTGGTAGTTAGACATATGATTTTAAAGAACTGAAAAGCACGTGCATTACCTGGGTTTGTATCATTCTGTAGTGCCCTCCAACAGCAAATCTCTTTTGAAGTTATAAATACTAAATCCTCTTCAGAAAAAAATAGCATTTTTTTTAATAAATGGCTCCTGATAATTAAAACATAGCCCCTCCCTATTCAAAAACAGATGCTAACCGCTGTACTAAACGCTAAATATTTTCAGGATCTTGTCCTTTTGTGCCAGTTCCCAGTTCAGTGGATTTGTCCTGTCCTGGGCTCTCTGCAATAATTCCCATCTGGGATATTTGATACACAAATTGGGTTTATAATATAATTCTCCTTTTACTATGAGATAGATGGTCATATCATAAGTGTGTCTTTTTTTCTTTTTTTTCCTTAAAAAAACCCCCTCCAAAACACTGCCAAATACTGTTTATGGCTGACTAGTATCTGTACTTTGCCTTATTAATTCTTTTTTTTCCAAAACCATTGATTATGATAATTATATTAATATGTTAATATTGTGGATTAATAATGAATCATTTGTTTTTTTTTATCGACAGTGAAATATGACCTATTCTATTTATTTTTTTCATACATAATTGATGTACTAACATGTGTGCCGTTTCTGTTTGTTCTTCTTTTTCTGGATTTGTATGGTGTCTTGGAATATAAATAAATATATTTTTTTTCAAAAAGATCTCCAATCCATAGCTCAAAAACACTAGCGCTGCTGTCCAATGCTAAAATTTGCCAGCCTACTGCCGCCCACATCCTCATAGTCACACCCGCTAGAGTAGCTCAACTGTTACAACTCTGTTCGGCCTTGGGACCCCTTTATGTGCCAGGTCTATTGCCCGACTGCTCAGTCTACACCTGACCTAAATAAAACTTCAGACATCAGAGGAAAAACACTCTCATGGTGAGTGGTAACTATTCTGTTTAAGTTGTGTACAGCAGTTTAAAGTCCTTTTATGTCATATTCTAGTACAAAGTAAAATACACATCAGCCCATTGAAACATATATTTGTACAAGTTTTTTTTAATACACTCTGATAAGCAAATTGCTCCCAGTAAAATCTATTTCTGGGTCCATGATACATTTTTACTATACAATTGACCTGTGCACAAAGGCTATGTGCACCTGCATTTCTAGTTTGCTGCCACTGCTTGGTGTGCCAGAGCTGAAGAATATCTTTTTTTTCCATTTTTTTTTTATATATTTGATAAGTGTTCTACCTTCTTATACTAAGATGATTTTAAATGTAGTTTATATTTTGACCAGCAGGAGACACTCTTTACATTTCCAACACATCCTTGCTATGATTGTGTTTCATTTCCAATTAATACACTTATAAAATAAATAAAAAGTTGAAATGTAAAAATTAAGAGCTCTGATAAAAACACAGGTTAACAGCATTGGGGTTTTTTTCAGCCCAGTTTTAGTAAAGGTAAATTAAGGATGTCATATGTTTCTGAAAAACATGTCAACAAAAGTATAGTTTTGTCTCATAGCCTCAGTAAACTAATGGAAGACAAAAAAAAGTGTGTCCTAAATCTGACCCTGCGACAAACGTTTACTGGCACTTCTGTAGATCAGAGAGTAACTGCCAACCTTTGGTTTAGAAAATGTTAGTTGGAATGTGCCATGACTAAGTCCCACCCAGCCGGTCAGTTGTACTGTATACAATAACATGAATGGTAGCTTTTAAAGTGATCTGTGGATATGTACAGATGTCTCAGGCTTGTAATATTTATCATTGTTTCAGCTACAAAAGAAACTGCCAACATCTCTCGTATTTTCAAAAGAACTTACTTCTACAGATGGTGAAGGTCTAAATAATTAAAACATTTTAAGTGTCTCTTCCTTAAAACTGCCTGAACTTACTCACAGAACAATCTGAATAGCTTCAGCTGAAAAGTGGATGATACATTTAAATAGCACATTTTGTTTTTAACTTTTTAAAGTTTTTTTTTTATTTTTATTTTATGAAAATGTTATAACATTTTAACAATGTCAGTGGTAAAAGTTGAGCTGGATAATCTATCGCCAGAAGAAACTGAGTGTGAGAATGGATTAAACTCCAATTTTATGGTGGCAAATTGCAGAGAAGCAGATGTTGATTGCTATGAATCTGAATTGATGTCTTTGAGCTGTAATCCCACTGGTAAGTTTAACTTTTTTCTTCTTCTATGCCTGTGTTATATGTAACCTTGTTTAAAATGTCTCTAAAATGATTAACAGCCAGTGACTGTTAAATGTCAAACTCAAAATAATTCTATAGTGCAACACGACTTTGTGACATTATGCATTAAAGAGCAAGTGGAGAAATACAATAAAGATATTAGATAAAGCAAAAGAATTATGGTATACTTTTATAAAAGAGAATGAAAAATGAAATATAGTAAAAGTGTAGCTATACAATTTGGGTCTTATTCATTGGTGTATGGGAATGCTCAAAAATGGATGTTGCTTTTATTTTATTTTTATTATTTTTTTTTACAATTTTTTTTTGGGGGGGGGGAATAACCAATTGTAGTCTGGTGTAAAAAAAGCTTTTATTCACATAAAGTAATTTAAATTTCAGACCACTATTGGAATTCTTAAACTGATGAGGATTTGAACCCAGAAATGTCCCCATTGATATTCAGTAGGTAAAATGTACCATGGTGTCAGTCCAAGCTTTCCAGTTTAACAATTTACCCTTTTATTCTATGCGGCTAATTCTCTCTTCATTCAATTAATTAATGTATCACCTGTATAGAATAACATAGGAACTGGTTAAAAGGGGAGCTATAGTTGGCTGTGGCGAGACACCTTAGTAAAGTTTTTTTCAATGTAATCAACCAACAAATGTCCAAAAACGCATTCTTATAGTCATATATTCAATATTATGATGTTCAGTGTTATGTTCATCACTGCTTGCTGATATGTTCAAATGTATTTGTAGAAAATGTATTCTGTTATCTGTATGTAAATTAGTGCTTAAAGGGACAGTATACTATAAAATAGTTTAACCCATTCATGTTAGTGACTTGTTATACCAGCTGCAGAGTATAAAATGTATGATAAATTGCATTTTCAGGTTTATTTGTGCATATGAATTAGCTTGTATTGCGCATTTAAACCACAGCATATTGAAATGGGTTGAGCTTGCAGTTAATATCAGATATCACACACATTTCCTTATCTTATATCTGTTTGTAAACCAAAGCTCAATACTTCAAGAGAACAATGGAAACATATCATTTTATTACTTAACTATACTGCACCACACTGGGAGTGTAATTTCATCTGCTGGCTGTGTTTACTTAGGCCTGTCAATAATCTAGACTCCAGTACAGAAACTTTTAGTATAGGTGGGGATTCCATAGGCTAAATCAGCTATTCCAAATGCTGAAATAAGGGTAAATAAGCTACTTGTAAACAATTTAATACACTCTACCAGGTAAAATGGATCATAAAGGACAATTTAAAGGGGAGAACATTTAGGGTTAACTGTCCCTTTAATGAAGACTACAGGACTTCTTAGGGTTCCCTTATGTTAATATACAGTTTATTCCATTTATATAATCTTAATTATTGGTTTAGAATCAACATAAAACAAATGTGAAACAACTGGTACACTGAGAAACCCATTTAGGGCAATAATACAAGTGGAGCGCTATTTAAGCATAAATAAATATTTTTTTATTTTTATTTATATATATATATATATATATATATATATATGATTTTCTTTGGTAAAATACATACCTATATATATATATATATATATATATATATATATATATATATATATATATATATATATATATATATATATATATATATATATATATATATATATATATATATAGCAAAGAACAAAATGAAGCACTCACTGGACTTTTGACATCAAGGTGATACATTTATTTAATGACGTTTCGGGACCTCTAACGTCCCTTCTTCTGACGGAAGAAGAAGGGACGTTAGAGGTCCCGAAACGTCCCTAAATAAATTTATCACCTTGATGTCAAAAGTCCAGTGAGTGCTTCATTCTGTTCTTTGTTGCATATTCCTCAAGAGCACCCTGGCAGTTGCAGGACGCTGGTTAGAGTGCATATACCTCTGAACTTGCTTATATATATATATATATTGATATCGGAGCCAATGAAGGGACTCATAGAGAGGTGCAGCAGATACAGAGCAACAGGAAAGGTGGATAAGCCTGGCATAGGCATTTAGGATGGGATTGAAGGGGGGAGAGTCGGGAAAGAGGAAGGCCAGTAAGTAGGTTATTGCAGTAGTCAAGTCAGGAAATAACAAGGGAGTGGATTATTTGCTTTGTGGTGTTAGCGCTCCTATGTGAAGAACATTGGCATGTGGAATGTGAAATATTTACAGTATTACACAGTTAAACTCTTTATTAAATATGAATATTGCAGAAATATGATTTTTCATGTTTTCAGCCACTTGACTGCCAAGGGGTTCCAATGCGCGCACACACAGACACACACACAGACACACACACATATATATATATATATATATATATATATATATATATATATATATATATATATGTGTGTGTGTGTGTATGTATGTATGTACAGTATGTGTGTGTGTGTGTGTATTTTCGTGCTTATATGTGTGTATATATATATATGTATATGTATATATATATATATATATATATATATATATATATATATATATATATATATATATATATATATATATTTATATATATATGTATATATATAGATATATATGTCTGTAAATACATATATACACATATAAAATACATAAATACACATGTATACACATATATACATACATACACATATTTAGACATGTATATGAATGTATCCCTATGATGAAGCCCTTTGCAGCCTTGCAGAAACAAGCATATTACAGGTTTTTATTAGGGTACATTATAATGTTTTTTTATTGGTCAGTAAAGAATTTTAAGGGACATGGGACTGATTTATCACGGCCCGAATGGGGTCAAATACATTTGTTTCCGCGCTAGCCTTTAGGCTCGCCGGTATCAGGAGTTAAGAAGCTGCAGTCTTAAGACCGTAGCACCTTAACTCGTTCGCCACCTCTGAGGCTGCGGACAGCTCACCACCCAATCACATATGATCTGATTGATTGACACCCCCTGCTAGAAGAAGATTGGCTGCAAATCTGCAAGAGGCAGCATTGCACAAGCAGTTCACAAGAAATGCTTATGCAATAATAAATGGTGACAGCATATGTTGTTGACATTTATCGATGTCTAGTGGACATGATCGCTACAGCGGATCATGTATGCCAGACACATGAAAAATCAGCCCCATGGATTCTACTTATCAGTGCAATTATTAAAAAAGAAAAAAAAATGTTTGCTTTAGCAGTGTCTATTCTTGTCAATTAGCCTTGGAGAGATTGGCACTGATTCCCTTGCATTAGACTGAAATGTTATGTCTTTTAATGTGTTTTTATGTAGAATTTTGCAGGGTCTAGTTCCTGGGTTCTGCAATATGAATGCCAGCCTCCCAGGGGAAGTGGAAAAACAAAACAGTTTTCATAGTTAAATTTGAATAAAGGTGGCAAAAATAAATAAATGAAAGTGCATGACAATGTTTATTCTGCTATGCATAATTGAAGGGACATAAGTGCTAAAATTAAACTCTATAATGTGCTGCATTATTTCTTGCATATACCTGTGTGTTTAACATAAGATGCAGAGAAGCAATGCACTACTGGGAGCTAGCTGAACACATCTGGTGAACCAATAACAAAAGGCTACTATGCGCACCCACCAATCACCAGCTAGCTCCAAGTAGTCTATTTCTGCTCCTAAGCCTAGCTAAGTATGCTTTTCAACAAAGGATAAGAGAGAACAAGATAAACATCTCTTGAGCAACAATCACTCAAGCACAATCGATTGTGCTTTTTTTTCTGCACTCAAATTCATAGCCCAAAGTTTTTTTTATCTTTTGAGCAAGTGTCTCAGTCAAGCTAACGTCTGCATGTTGGATAATCCCTCCCATAATTAACTATAATGGGGACATGCAGTAAAATTCATATCAGATATCACTTGAGCCCTAATTCGAATGGCTCTGTGATTTACTATAAATAATAATGGTTTATTTCAGGCATCAAAATGTGCTAAATTTTACAACTGTATTTTGGATTGTGCTTGAGGAACAGTAAAGTCAAAATTAAACTTAAATTGATTGGATAGATCCTGATGTTTTAAACATCTTTCCAATTTACTTTCTTAACGAGTAATCCTATGTGAGCTCAGGAGTGTGCACGTGTCTTTAGCCATCTTATAGTAATGTTTGCAACATTATTTATAGTTATGTTATACATAGTTGCAAACACTGCTACCATAGACTATTAAAGACACATGCACGCTCCTGAGCTCCTGTCAGCAACACGTGCACGCTCCTGAGCTCCTGTCAGCCTAGCTTTACTTTTCAGCAAAGAATATCAAGAGAACAAAGCAAATTTGATAACAGAAGTAAATTTGAAATTTGTTTAAAATTGCATACTCTGTCTGTAGAAAAAAAGTTTAATTTTGACTATCCCTTTAACTCACCCCTTGTAACATGAGCGCAATGAGCGAGCTAATAGCACTACCTGAGTTATGCAATAAAAGTATTGGCCGTGATAAAAGTTTCAACCGTGTTTAGATGTTTTGGTTAAACTTTTTAACTATTAACTTGTAATAGTAGATTGTGTGATATTCTTAGCTCGAGATCAAACACAAGATATTGCACCCCGCTCTATCGATTGTGCTCCGCTTCCTGTCAGTTGGGCAAAAAAGTATTTAGTCAGCCACCAATTGTGCAAGTTCTCCCACTTAAGAAGATGAGAGAGGCCTGTAATTGTCATCATAGGTATAGCTCAACTATGAGAGACAAAATGTGGAAACAATTCCAGACAATCACATTGTCTGATTTGGAAATAATTTATTTGCATATTATGGTGGAAAATAAGTATTTGGTCAATATCAAAAGTGCATCTCAATACTTTGTTATATATCCTTTGTTGGCAATGACAGAGGTCAAACGTTTTCTGTAAGTCTTCACAAGGTTGTCACACACTGTTGCTGGTATGTTGGCCCATTCCTGCATGCAGATCTCGTCTAGAGCAGTGATGTTTTGGGGCTGTCACTGGGCAACACGGACTTTCAACTCCCTCCAAAGGTTTTCTATGGGGTTAAGATCTGGAGACTGGCTAGGCCACTCCAGGATCTTGAAATGCTTCTTACGAAGCCACTCCTGTATATATTATTGTTTTATACATATACTATGACATATATTAGAACTATGTATGCGGCTCCACCAAAATCATACACTCCAATTCTTCATTTTATGTAACATTACTTTGTTAAATGTTGTAACCACAGCTGTAGACTCTTAGCCTATGGGCTCTATTTACCAAGCAGTGATTGTTGTTTCAGAGGTCCGTTGTTTCAGGCTCAACTGAAATGATAGTTAAGTAGCAGCGGTCTTAATACCAATGCTCCCTAACCTGTCTGCCACCTTAAAGGTGGCAAATTGAAATCATCCTGATCCGATCTGGATAATTGACAGCCCCTGCTAGCAGCCAATTGGTTTTCCACTCGCAGCGATGTCAGCCCCACGCTTAATAAATAGATTACTTGGAGTGGAATAATTGTTGGAAAAATATACACCACAATACTCTGGGGAACTATGTACTTACTTTTTCCAGCTATACTGATTTGTTTATATATCTATCTCTTTTTATTGTTTTTTTTGGAGATTTCTTTTAGTCGGCTGCCTTAGACAAGGTAAGTCCTCAGTTTCTCAGTCTCACTGGGGACACACTACATTCCAGTCATGGGGGACTCACAGCTGCTGTTAAGTTAGCAGAAAAATAAGCAGACACATCTCAACACGCAGCAAGTCCTAAAACCTTCTGCAAAGTGCGAATAAACAGCATTCCCTATAGGTCAGGTCAATTTACACCTATAACAAGCAAAGTAAAAAAAACAAAAAAAAAATAACAGAAAAACATGAAGCTGCTTTATTATTTTTATGAAGCTTCTATATGCTATATTATTATTATTATTATTAATATTATTATTATTTATTTATATATATATATTATCTAACAAACATCAATAGCACAACTATATATATATATATATATATATATATACACAAACACACACATAAACACACACGTAAATATATGATTGTGCACATTGCTAGAGAATTGATAGAAATTTCAACTATATTTATCCCAGATGCAGTGAACATGTACAAATTTTGGCTTTTTTGCACATTTAACATTGACTAATAATATATATATATTTGTCACAGCCATCTCAAATAATCAGGTAGTAAATATAGGCACATTTAATAATTAATACAATTTGTAATGATTTCTCAAAACTATCTAGAATAATACTGGTACTTATAGCATGCACCATAATCATTTTGCTGTGTAGGAATCTATATATATATAGGGACAGAACTAAAAGTGCACCTATAAATCAATACTACACAAGTATAAAATGTATAATTTTAGCAGCATATCTATATTCTAATAATAGATTGTATTATTTGTTTTAATTATCAATAGTTGTACAATTTATATACAATATACATTTGTATCTATTAAAAGCTTTATACAATAGTTTTATTTTCCATCCCACTGCATTATGTGACACCCATCAGCCAATCACAAAATGCATATATGTATATTCTGTGGCCTCTATTTATCAAGCTGTCAACCGCAAATACGCTGGAATTCCGCAGGGTATTTGTGGCGAGCCTGATTCGACTTAGTTATCAAACCCTACAAACCGGCAAAAGTAGAATTTAGTGACGTAACATACGATCCGCTGGACTCAGTCTGACACAGATCGATGCTTACGTCACTACAGATGTTCCGAACGCAAGTTCAGCACAATCTGACTACTTTTGCTAGTTATCAAATAACTAGCAGGTACGCTCAGCACTTTTCCGGCCCAGCGTACCTGGTTTTCAATCTGCCACACTGGAGGCGGCGGATACCATAGGAATCAATGGGAGTCGGAAAGCAGCGAAAGCTTATGTTCGCTGCTGCCCAATATCCCATTGATTCCTATGGTAATGTCTACACCTAACACCCTAACATGAACCCCAAGTCTAAACACCCCTAATCTGCTCCCACTACACTGCCGCTACCTACATTATACTTATTAACCCCTAAACTGCCGCTTCCGGAGCCTGCCACAACTAAATAAAGTGTTTAACCCCTAAACCGCCGCTCCCGGAGCCCACCGCCACCTACATTACATTTATTAACCCCTAATCTGCCCCCCCTACACCGCCGCCACTATATATTAAATGTATTAACCCCTAAACCTAATTCTAACCCTAACACCCCCTAACTTAAATATAATTTAACTAAATCGAAATAAATTATTCCTATTTAAAACTAAATACTTACCTATAAAATAAACCCTAAGATAGCTACAATATAACTAATAGTTACATTGTAGCTATTTTAGGATTTATTTTTATTTTACAGGCAAATTTGTATTTATTTTAACTAGGTACAATAGTTATTAAATAGTTATTAACTATTTAATAGCTACCTAGTTAAAATAAATACAAAAGTACCTGTAAAATAAAACCTAACCTAAGTTACAATTACACCTAACACTACACTATCATTAAATTAATTACCTACATTAACTACAATTAAATAAAATTAAATAAAATTATCTAAAGTACAAAAAATAAAAAATAAAAATTACAGAAAATAATAAAATAATTACAAGTTTTTAAACTAATTACACCTAATCTAATCCCCCTAATAAAATAAAAAAGCCCTCCAATAAAAAGCCCTACCCTATACTAAATTACGAATAGCCCTTAAAAGGGCCTTTTGCGGGGCATTGCCCCAAAGAAATCAGCTCTATTACCTGTAAAAAAAAGTACAATACCCCCCCAACATTAAAACCCACCACCCACACAACCAACCCTACTCTAAATCCCACCCAATCCCCCCTTAAAAAAAACCTAACACTAACCCCTTGAAGATCACCCTACCTTGAGACGTCTTCACCCAACCGGGCCGAAGTCCTCCACGAAGCCAGGCGAAGTGTTCCTCAAGACGGGCAGAAGTCTTCATCCAAGCTTTGTGGAGGACTTCGGCCCGGTTGGATGAAGACGTCTCAAGGTAGGGTGATCTTCAAGGGGTTAGTGTTAGGTTTTTTTAAGGGGGGATTGGGTGGGATTTAGAGTAGGGTTGGGTGTGTGGGTGGTGGGTTTTAATGTTGGGGGGGTATTGTACTTTTTTTTACAGGTAATAGAGCTGATTACTTTGGGGCAATGCCCCGCAAAAGGCCCTTTTAAGGGCTATTCGTAATTTAGTATAGGGTAGGGCTTTTTATTGGGGGGCTTTTTTATTTTATTAGGGGGATGCAATCAGCCAATAGGATTGAAGTTCAGTCCTATTGGCTGATCCAATCAGCCAATAGGATTGAACTTGCATTCTATTGGCTGTTCCAATCAGCCAATAGAATGCTAGCTCAGGTAGACTTCCTGTGGGAGGAGCGTTGAGGAAGGAGCACTCACGCTGAGCTCCCTCGTATGTGGAGCCAAGCAAAGACCTAACACCCTGCCACGAAGCCCTATTGCTGGGGCAAAAGACATACCCAGCCTGGGGGAGATAAAGTGTGGTGGAAGGAAGTCACAGCATTTTAACAAGCGGACATAACATACCCGCTGAGAAGGAGCCTTGACGCTACAGACACCCCTACAGGGGGTACAGATATAACCTGGAGCTAACAGTGTAAGCGGAGAGGGCTGGGTCCTACCTGACAGTGGAAAGGTGGGGACAGGAGGCACAAGAGAAGCGGCCGGCATAGGAGAACTACCGCATAGAACGGAACTGGCAGCGGTACTGTTACCCCCCCATACCGGAAAGACGGCGAGGACAAGTGACGTCACAACCACAAGACCGCGGCGCTGAGAGGAGCTGCCGAGTGGGAGCAGTGGTGAAAGCTGAACCGCGCTAGAGAAAACAAGAGCAACAGCCGGATTAAAAGCAGAGGCCCCCCGGGTGGGGTAAATATACGGAGAATGGCGACTCGAAACCTGCCGTGAAGAAATGGGGGGGTAAGTTTGTAATATATTAACTTACATATGCTTGAGTGAAAAGCTGCTTTTTGGTGTGTTCAAAGCTTGGGAAGTTAAGCGAGCCGAAGCTGAATAGAGACAAGGTCCGTAAGCTCAAAGTACCCAGGGCCAGCCCGGCCTTACTGATTATAAGCGACCATACACAGTCACATAGCGGTAGCCACCGGAACTTTCAAAATAGCGGCAGGACATAACTCCTATACCTATTGAAGACATTGCTCCTTCTCATGTATTTTCCCTCTCTAGAGCATAGAGGATATAACATCTAAAAGACCGGTGAGCACAGATTAACAGAGCAGGACCAGTTCAGTTAAAAGTTCCAAGAATGAGGTTCACAAGACTTGAGTGCTAGGCCGGATTGTTTACAGCTTGATGTTATGCTATGAGTAGGAACTGTTGGGGAATAAGGTACAGACTGCACCGTGTATTCGGAGTTAACCACGGCAAGTAATAAAAGGGAAACTGCCAGAGACTAAAATTCATATGGCGGGAGGGCCTGGAAATTAGAGCAGCCTCTCTCTTATTGAGTTAAATGGAGGAAAAACTCTGGATTAAGAGACTCAGATGTGGTAACTGTTTTTTGGTGCAATATAAAGGAGCCAAAGGAATAGGACTATAACTTTGTTTTGCATCTAATACTCTGAATTGCTATCAGTTGAAGGCTGACATACAGTACATATTTTGGAAGTCGAAAAAAATACTAGACACTCTGTGTAAGACAGTGAGCAGAGTAATAAGATGGGCATGTTTAACGTCAGTTGAAAGTAATGTAGTAGTCTGGATTATGACTTTTTCTGCTTATTTGGATGGCTGAAGCATTGAAAAAAAAAAAAAAATTTGCATACAAGTGAAAATTATAACTGCTATATTTGTAAAAGGGACTACATGTGTAGCACAAGATTAACTCCATAAGTGTAAAGTGCAGCTTGGAAGCAGACACAGTAGCTGTAGTGCTTAGTTAAAACTACAACGCAGAAACAGAGCCTAATAGCATTTAATATTCTGAATAGTCCCTGGACATAGTTCAACACTGAAATGCATTTTATACTGTTGATGTTATAAAATATTAGGTATTCTGTGTAAGATGGTGTGCAGACTATGCGGATGGGTATGTCTAGGTAAAAGTAACACAGCAGATTGGATTATGACTTTGTCTAATGACTAAGGTATATGAGTTTTGAAAAAGGGTGTAAACAAGTGAAAATTATCATTGCTATATATGTATATAACCTTGTTTAGCATTTAATATTTTGAATAGTTATTGATCATAGTTGAAGGCTGAAATACAGTTCATACTTCTTTGTGTAAGATTTTTGCGCAGATTAATAGACTGGGCATATTTAACTTAAGCCAAAAGTAACAGTAGCGTTTAGTTAAAATAATAATTGTGGAACAGAGTCTAATAGATTTATTTCAACAGCGTGAGGCTGCCCACATAGGAGCATTAGAGAACACTAAGAGGAAGGTGGTAGAGAGGAATTACCAGAGCGATTACAGCCCATACAAAGGGTTTTGGCGACACTAGGTTGTAGGAGAAAAGGAAACGCACGAAGTGTTAGGGTTACAATTTGTTAAGGTAAAGAGCGGCATAAGTATACGGTCACTGGAAATATAGGCACATTAGGGAAACCAAATAGACAAATTCAAAGCATAAGTGCATGACGGTATGAAGCAACAGTAGTACCCAACTGAGGCAAATAGTGAAGATATAGGCTCTAACGGGCTTAAATTAAGAGATTGTGACTTTAAATAAATCCAGGGCACTAGATCATAAGGAAAGAAAACAGACAGAGAGGAAATAACACAACATAGTGTGATAGTACAGCCTGTCAGCAGGTGTGAGTTTTTTTAAAGGGAGTGAGTAACTAGAAGGTGCAAGTGGGAAAGAAAACCAACAGCACAAATGGAAAAATATGTCACAAACGTGAAAAACAAATCACCAGCAATGCCACCAAAAAGGGACAAAAGGCAGAAAGCGCAAAGTGAAATCAGTAATATAGAATCAAATGTTCAGAGCCCAGAGAGAAATTTAGAAACACAGCTCACAATAAATCAATTGGCAGACCTAATATTGCCCCAATTTGAAATTGTTAAAAAAGAGATCTCAGAGCTATCCCAGGAAATCAGACAAATTTCGATCAGATTAACTGAGGTAGAATATAGGGTGTCAGACGCAGAAGACAAGTTAAACACTCAAGGGTCAACAATGGATAAACACGCAAAAAAAATTAATGCATTACAGGCAAAGATAGAAGATTTGGAGGACAGGTCACGGCGGAGCAATATCCGTGTAGTTGGGCTGCCCGAAACTAACGGACAGGAAGACCTACTGACTTTTGGTGCAGTTACATTACCCAACCTGCTAGGTATGCAACCCATAAATGGGGCTTTGTTGGTAGAGAGAGCACATAGGATCGGAGCACTAAGACAACCTAGAGAGAGCAACACCAGGCCAAGAGTGCTCATCATTAAATATTTGAATTTTCAGGATAAGGCCAGCATAATGTATAATTATAGGAAGACCAGAACACTTCTGATAGGGGACAAACCAATCCTGATTTTTCAGGATTTTTCAGTGGAGACATCAGGGAAACGGCGTGCTATGGCACCGTACTGCTCAGCGCTGATAAAAGCTGGGTTGAGAGCCTCTATGATACCCCCAGCTAAAATCACGGTACTGGGGATGGACGGTGTTGCAGCACTTAATACGGTAGAAGAAGCAAAAGCTTTTTGTGCTGAAAATAATATAGAAGTATAGGATATCAACAGTACAGCATAAACACAGAAAGAGGATGCTGTGGAATAGAGAAACAGTTGAAGAGGCGGAGGGTGGGGGAGTGGGAGGTCCGGAGGGCGGGGATTACACTAAAAAAAATTTTCTTTTTTTTTCTTTTTTTCCCCTCTCTTTTTTTTTTCTCTTTTCTGACATCTAATAGAATAGGAAAGGATGAGTGTGGCAATTAATTGTGTATCATGGAATGTGGGAGGGATAACCTCCCCCATTAAGCGTAAGAACATTTTTAGTTTATTGAAAAAGCAAAAGCCTGACATTATATTCCTGCAAGAATTGCACCTAAAAGCGGCTGAAATAGATAAATTAAGAACTAATTGGCTGGCAGAAGTCATTGCAACCCCATGCGTGTCACGGAAATGCGGGGTAGCTATACTATTGAATAGAAGTTTAGATTATGAGATATTAAATTCAAAATTGGACCCTCAGGGTAGATTCATTATTATGCAAATCAAAATAGATGAGAAAATATGGACTCTGTGTAATATATACGCACCCAACACATTTGAAGTTAATTTTTGGCAACAGATAATAAAGGAACTGACACCGTATTTAGGCCAGAATCTGATAATAGCAGGCGACATGAACACAACGACATACCCTGATAGCGACAGATCAAAGGTGGGTCGCAGACAGGCATATCAACGGGAGGCAAGAATTTTTCGTAATTTTTTAAAAACTATTAAGGTACATGATATATGGCGCTTGCAACATCCAGACGAACGATCCTATACGTGTGAATCTAAGGCACATAGATGCTTTTCCAGAATAGACATGTTCTTGATAGATGAACATCTTCTAAAACACGAAATCAGGACACACATAGAAGAGATAATATTATCGGACCATTCAATAATTAGTTTCAGGATATTACTCCATGATAGGTCGAGCTTTAGGACAAACACTTTCAGATTTCCGGGGTATATGTCAGACAACCCAAAATTCAGTAACTGGGTCGCAAACAAGTGGAAAGAGTATATCGTATTCAATAGAGACTATGCTGATAAGCTGGAGATTTTGTGGGAGGCAGGTAAAGCGGTCATATGCGGCGAGATAAAGGTATATATGGTCAACTTAAACCGTAAAAATAAGGCGAGAGAAATTCAGTTGGCAAATCAAGTTAGGAGTGCATACGTGAGGTATTTAAATGGCTCTAGCCGGGTTAACTGGGAAAAATATGCATATGCAAAAACAGAAAGGGAACAATTTATGAAAGAAAAATGGGCACAGGAAGAGGCAAAATGCAGGGCGAGAGTCCAAGGATTACAGGGAGTTTCGGCAAAACACTTAGCTAAGATAACTAAGTTTCGCAAGAAACAAAATATAATTTCCACAATTAAGGAAAATAAGAATACATACACTAGCCCTACAGCAATTAAAGAAGCATTTTTCCAATTCTACCAAAAGCTATACTCGAAGGAGGAAATAAACACAGAAAGGAAGCAACAATTTTGGGAGCAGATAAAAATTCCTAGAGTAACGCCAGAGGCACTACAGCAGATTAATTCCCCAATCTTGGAAGAAGAGGTAGCAAGAGCCATTCAAAAAGCCAAATCAGGAAAAGCTCCTGGGCCGGACGGCCTCTCGGCCGAATTTTATAAGATGACTTCAGGAATAATAATAGGGACGTTAACTAAGTTATATAACGGTTATTTTATTAAGAAAGAAATGAAATCCCCTTATTTTTCGGATGCAATTATATCATTAATATTAAAAAAAGGGAAAGATGCTACAAACTTATCATCATATCGCCCTATCTCATTGTTAAATCATGACTACAAGATATTAATGTCTATAATAGCGGATAGATTGAAAAAAGTAATACCAGATCTAATACATCCAGATCAGGTCGGGTTCGTACCAGGAAGGAATTCTGTACGTAATATGAGACGGGTATTAGCAACGGTGGAGCACTTTTTTGGGGCCGGGCAGGGCACCGCGGGGCAGAGAAGGAAACGGGGAGATAAAGATATTGCATTAGTAACAATAGATGCCGAAAAGGCTTTTGATTCTATAGGATGGGACCACCTCTTTGAGGCTCTGGAGAAATTTGGCCTTACCGGTGCCCTGCTCGACCTGATTAAACTGATCTATAAGACACCGAAATCACAGCTGCTAATCAACGGGGAACTATCTAAACCAATAGTTCTTGAAAGGGGGACGCGTCAAGGGTGTCCACTTTCCCCTTTATTGTTTGACATTGCGCTCGAACCACTTGCCATATATATTAGACATAAAGTAGCCCCACTGAAGATAGGGGCAGAAAGAATGACGATCTCGCTCTATGCGGACGACATTTTATTTTTTTTTGTATGACACAAGTGCCTGTATCCCACAACTCCTACAGATTATCAAGGTATTCAGCTCATTTACTGGTTACAAAATAAACCCTGCGAAATCTGAAATTTTATGGATAAATAAAACTAAGACGAGTCATAATACAATTTTTAAAGAGGTCCAGTATATTAGCTATTTAGGGATCAAAATTTCACGGAACCCAGGTGAATGGTACCAGTTGAATTATAGAGAATTATTCGATAACATGGAATCAGAAATAGGAAAGTGGAATATGTATTATTTGTCACTATCTGCACGTATCATACTGATAAAAACAATCTTCTTTACAAAAGATATTATTTCGCATGCAAAATTTACCATTAGTGATTAAAAAGAAGGATATCGACAAATATAATAGAGCATGTTCATTATTTATCTGGGGCAAGCAGAAGGCCCGTATATCAACTGAAAAACTGTCCTATGCAAAAAAACATGGTGGATTTGCCTTCCCTAATATCAGGTATTACAATTATGCAACTCTGATTAAATTCGGAATAGACTGGTTGACCGAGGCAGAATACATTACCTATAATAAACTAGAAACAGAGATAGTCAAACCATTCAATCTGAAAGCAATATTGCATTGCCCATATAGGAATTTACCAAGTAATGTGGCGAATTTAGTAACATTCACCAGTATAGTTTGGGCATGGCAAAAATATTGTGATACAGTGGGTCAAGAATATCAAGTGTCAGCATTTCTGCCGATTGTTGGGTGCGTAGATTTTTCACCGGGGCTAAATAATAGGATCTTCCGTGAATGGCATGGCATGGGACTGAAATACTTCTCACAAATAATATTGGGGCCAGAGGGATCAACACGAACCTTCGAGAGCTTGGCGATAGAATATAATTTACCCGCTAAACATTTTTATACATACCTCCAGATAAGACACTATATAGATACTCATATCAAGAGATACGGTGCGGACTGGAGTCAGCCCGTGATTGAGCCAGGCCTAAAGCTATATCAAACTGGAAAGCGGTCCATAGCTATATGGTATCAGAATATAATACAGAGATTAGGAATTAGACAAATAAATTTGAATACGGAAAAAATTTTCAGATATTTTCCTTCCATACAAAGTGAAAATATAGTGGATAGTATTAAAAGGGCGGAGGAAGCCACAGAGAGAATTAGTTGGCGGGAGTCGCATGCAAAATTGATAAATAATTTCTATTTGACGCCAGAAAGAATCAGTGGCTGGGATAGAACAACTCCAATAAGCTGTTATAAATGTAATTACGTAAAAGCAGATCTGATGCATTGTTTATGGAGCTGCCCGAAAGTACAGCAATTCTGGCGAAAAATTCAGTTCTGGCTCAACAAATATTTAATGGTTAAAATAAATTTGGAAGCAATACAGATATTTTTTTTGTATCAGACGGAAAATATAGGAGATAAAAATCTTACAAATTTGGCCATCCTGGCAACACGCAGTCTCATATTCCAGAAATGGAAACATAGAGAGGTGCCAAACATGAAGGAGTTTATAAACAACATGAAATTTCAAATGATAGTGGAAAGACAGGATCTAAAAAGTAGAGAGAAATACTACAAAAGGTATTTCCGCAAGTGGGAAAAATATATTGTAGACTGGCCGAGGGCGTTACAGCTGCAGTTTCTTGAACCTTTACAGAGCTCAGTTCCTTTTCTAAATCTAGTAGTGGCAGGAATCCTACCGGCACATTGGGTGACGAGATAAGGCAACACATCCATACTGGATATGAATAGAAGCATTACTTTTCTGTCTGTCTTCGTTTGTGTTTCCCCCCCCCCCCCCCCGGCCTCCGACACTCCCGCTCATAGTAAAAAAGCTTTTTTCAGATAAAAATAGGAGAGGTTATGCGGACATCTACGAAAAGTAGATATAGAAGATGCTGAGAAAGTAGTCCTAATAGACAGGATAGAAGATATGAGGGATTTGACAGAATCATGGGAAACCCGCAGGGTGGTAGGTATGAGAGACACCAGATAGAGGGCATCATCTTAGAATGACCATTAATCTTAGGTTTAAGAGTAAAAGTGAACAAGGACAAGTGTATTTATTGGAGGCAGAGAATAAGATTGTATTGATGTTCCCAGTGTGTTATTATTTTGTTGGTCTCCGTTTTGCATTTTTTCTTTTTTTTTTTTTTTTTTCTTAAAACTGTTGCCAGGTTGGTGTAAAGAATCTCTTCAGAATGTTGAATTAGCTAAAAACGGGGACAGCATAATTTTCGGAATTTAACATGTGGTAATTTAAGATGACAATGAATGGAAATGTCACAATGCGGAGCTGCGTCTCCAAAGATATGTATTATCAGATATAATTTTCAATAAAAATTAAAAAAAAAAAAAAAAAAAAGTGTATGCAAAACTAGGGAATGGGTAACAAATGGATTATCTATCTTTTATAACAATAAATATTCTGGTGTAGACTGTCAAAAAAAAAAAAAAAAAAAAAGAATGCTAGCTCAATCCTATTGGATGATTGGATCAACCAATAGGATTGAACTTCAATCCTATTGGCTGATTGCATCAGCCAATAGGATTTTTCCTACCTTAATTCCGATTGGTCCGGGAACGGCGGTATAGGGGGTAAACAGTATAGTATAGTGTGGGTGTTTAGTGACAGGGTACCAATAAAGCTGTAAAAAAGCCGAAGAGCAGCGAGATCGATGACTGTTCGTTAACAAGAGTCCGCTGCTCATCGCCCCGTACTTGGTGCGTGGCTCTTTGACAACTTTTTTGATAATTTTGGAGAGCATATTCAGGTCCGCGGCCACGAGGTTAGGCGATCTTAGGCGAGCATATTGGTGCAGTTGAAGGCAAGTAAGTTGACAGCTTGATAAATAGAGGCCTGTGAATCTTTCACATGCTCAGTAGGAGCTAGTGACTTAAAAACTGAGCATATAAAAAGATTGTGTACATTTAGGGCCCGATTACAAGTCGTGCAACAAATCAGTTGCAAAAACACTGCACGCGTTTTGGATCGTTCGCATTTGGGGTTGCGCAGCTATTACAAGTTGCAAAAGAACTTATTTTGCGCATGCATTAAGCCATGTAATGCAAACTGCTAAATCGTGTGTGCATTTATGTGTTCCCCATAGAAGTCAGTGGAGAAGACAAAAAGAAAAAAAAACACACAAAAACCATAATCTGTTGCGCAAAGCCCATGACGTATTCTCCTCGAAAAGTATACATGAAAATGCGAATATTTCATATTGCAAAAATGTTTTCACAACGGAACATGTTCTATTTATGTATAAATACATATTTCTCTACACATGTGATCATATTTGGACTGATATAGCTATTTGTAGCGAGATATGTATATGAAAATATATATACATATATAGATATATATATATATATATGTCTAGATATCTCAAGATATATGTGAATATCTCTTTGAAAATCTTTGTTTAATGCGCATAAGATTGTAATGTAAAATATTTTCATTATCTCCCTAGTTAAACATATCTCTATACATATAAATCCATGTTTCTCTATGTATGTGTATGTATCTTAATGTAAAATCCCAGTGTCAGCATTTTTTTTCTAACACCTGCAATCTCGCTTATAACGTTTATAACACCTGCAAAGAGCTTATAACGTTTGTGTGCATTATTTTTTTAAATATTTTTTATAATACAGTGTTAATATGAGTGTAACTGTACTTTGCAGTATATTTTTGAAGTGTTTTGTGAAACTTTTATGTTGTGCATAACTGTTAACTACAGCTTTTTGAGCGAGGTAAGGATTGTTTTGTAAAAGGAGAATGTGCGCACGCAATCGTGATTTTTCAAAACTTGTAATGGCTGTGCAATGGAAATTGTTTGCGAAAAGACCATATCGCGTGCGAAAAAATCATAACGTGCAACTTGTAACCTTGCCCTTAGATAATGGATGTGAATTGGAAAGTTGTATAAAATTGTGTGCTGTATCCGAATCATGAAAGTTTAATTTTGACTTTAGTGGTCCTTTTGGGAAATGTCATAGAAAAATCATTAAATAAAGGATGGTGATAGACCCCAATGTTATACATAGAATGCTTTTTGTATCTAACACGGTTCTACTTTTCAGAAGTTAACCCTACTTACCTCAAATGGCACAGACGAGGTTGAGACAAGCACAGAAAAACAGGACCCCTGGTGATAACATAGTACAAGATGCAGGTCTTGGAAGTTCACACTTACCATATATGTGTATAGAAATATATATATATATTGAGACAGATCATACAATTGTTATCAAATTTTCTTTATAACCATGATATTCTTTGTTGAAGAGATACCTAGTAAAGTGTCTTGAGCACTATATGGAAGGTAATATTACTGCCATCTAGTGATCTTGCAAAACTGCTGCCATATAGGGCTCTATTTATCATTCATTTTAGAATTACGACTTTCAATTCTCCTATGAACTCGCCGCATCTCGCCCTTGCAAAGGCGCACATGTGCGCCAATATTTATCATTAAACCAGTAGTATTTTATCGCTGATTTCCATTGTCGAGATGCGGCGGATTATTGATAAATCTCGCCACATTTTTTTAAAATGCGCCTTATTTATCATTAAAACAGCTTTCAATGTCGATTATTTCGAGCCAATAATGTTAATATCATTTTTTTTTATTTTATTTTTATCCTTTGTTTTTTAATAACTAATATAATACTTTTCTAATTTTAAATCCATTTTAATATAATCTGCCTTGCATTACATCAATTTTACTTCCTCAATATTTATTTGAATTGACAAATATTCAATATTGTGTTTGTAAAATATTGATTTTTTTAAATATATATATATATATATATATATATATATATATATATATAAATAAATAAATATATATATATATATATATATATATATATATATATATATATATATATATATATATATATATATATATATATATATATATATATATATATATATATATGAATGTATATTTTTTTAGTTCATAGCTGACATGATCCAAGCCCCCTTGGCATGACCCACATGACTATTTCTAAAGTGTTTCTATGGACAGTAAACTATTGCCATTCTACCTTTATTAATATTAATACAATTTCACATTTCTTTTCTGGTGAAATGTCTTTTTTTGTAAATAATCTTATTTAAAACTAAACATACTTCATATGCAAATTTCATGGCTGACTCTTATCACAGGCTTTTGAAATATCTTTTCAAAAGAGTTTGAAATTACACGTTGGCCATATAGATAACACTCTGTTCAGGCACTGGGTTTACTACACAATGCTAATGCAAGAGAATAGATAATAATCAGTGATAGTCATTTCATCAGTGAGCTGGAAGAAGTCCAAGGTAACCACAGATAAAAAAAAAAAAGTGTATTAATATAAATGAGTTGTTAATGCTAAACATTAAACTCACAAATAAAGTGAATATCAATCTTTTGCAAACAATAAAAAAAAAGATTGTAGACGGTCCCTTATTCAATCTCATACATTGTTATATTGATTTCAGTGTTATGTTTATAATAATTTATAAGGACACCAATACACGGTTAAACATAAATATTTATTTTTTATCACAAAAATAAAAATAAAATTTGGTCACATTATTATAAATCAAATTGTATTGTTACATTTTTTCTATTTTAAGGCGCATGTCATGCAAACTTGAATAGTTTTCTTTCAGTCCTTTTTCAGCTTTCTTTAATATATCCAATAACTGTTTCTTGTTAATCAATATGTTTTGATCTTCAGGTACTGTATAAAATAAAGAATAAGGTTATTCTTATGTATTTTTAAATCCATATATAAACACATGTCTGATATACTCACCCCAGTCATAATTAATGGTATCAGAGGAATCATTTGAACTATTTTCATCATGCACCTGTCTGTCCACCTCTTCTTCTTGCATCACTGTATAAAATGAAATTTTAGATTTTACTCCACTTGTATATATTAAAAATAATTCATTATCCTTTTTTTTATTTCTTTCTCTCTCTATCTATCTATCTCTCTCTCTCTATTATATATATATATATATATATATATATATATATATATATATATATATATATATATATATATATATATATATATATATATATATTCGGTAGTACAATATTCTGTTATCACTAGAATTTTTCTAATATATTATTACTTACTATCTTCGAAATCGTCTTCCTGCACAAGCACTTGTTCTATTTCAGAATCTTGTACCACTTCTTCTCTCTCCTCATTATTTGCCTCTCCATCTTGATGGTAATTCTCAACCTGAATTTCTGCATCATCTATGTATAACAAAACAATGGTTTACATTTCAAATAAAATTATTTTTTTATTATAAATGCAATAAAAAGTAATAAAATTAATTTAACCTTCCAAATTCAGATTCTGAAGTTCTTCTTCCTCATTTGACTCATTTTCAATAATAGGCCTTGCCCTACGTTGTTGCCTTCTTATTACTTAAACACAAAAATTGTTCATTTTATTGCCAACATTGTATGGATCTATAAATATATACATTATTACAATTTATAAATACCTGGAATATCATTTCCCTCCCTGTCCATAAACACCCTTGGCAAGGGGTCAGATTCTCCACCAGAACTTGAGGAATTGTCATCAATTGGACAGAGATATCTCGGTGCTCTACGGTTTTTAACTATTTAAAAATGTAAACAAATTAGTTGCACTTTTATGTCAAATCATATGTAATCTACAATTTAATAGAAAAGAAAAATTATTAATTTGTACATATCTTTTTGAAAAAGACCATATTTCAAATGTTAGAAATAGATTAGATAATCTTTCTAAAATTTTATTTTATTTTATCTAATCGCCTTAATACTAGTATGTGCACAACATACTTTCACACATTCTTTTCTTTTACAAACATCAAAACAAAGTTGGCTTATAATTCTGTATAAATAGATAAAAGAAAGAATCAGACATATTATAAAAACCGTGTCATTCTTCAAGGGAGACAGTGTCTACTGTTGAATCCAAAGATTTACATCACTATCTCTTTTTAAACTTGTAAAGTAGAGAACACAAACAATGTAAGTTAATTAACTTTAGAAACAACACTCAAGATAACTGTGAAAGTAAAATTCTATTAAAATGTGTTAGCCAATCACAATAGACAAATGTACAGCCATAAATCACCAGACTCTGAGCATATCTAGAATTTATTTTCTCTAAGTGATTTTTCCATTGTATAGGAAATTATCAATAGTTCACCTATAGAGAATTTCCTAGATCTTGCCATCTTGCTGTGCTGATTTCTATTTCTAGGGTGTAGCCAAGTAACGGAACAAATTTCTATTTAAAAATGCGCAATTACAAGTAATAAAATAATCCAATATTTTAAATCAATATTGATATAGATTGGTATTTCTATAAGTTTCAATCTATGTTTCAATATGTATTATAAACTTTTATTAACTTTTAGTTACATCCTAAGCTTTATAATCTTTATTGTATCAATTGTCTCTAATAGTTTCTAAGCAAACCTTAACTTTTTACTCTATTGCAACAAATGTATTTTTTTATGCTAGTATCCATCAAATATAACAATTGTTACTTTAACAGACTAAACTAACATGTAATAAGAATTTATATAAATATTATTCAAATTACAATATTTACACATAACCAAACACATGACCGTTATTCATTTTATTTTTATTTATAAATACTAATGCGACATAGGGATCTTTCCAGAAAAATAAAGTTCACGCCCTTTTCTCGCAACCTTTATGCACAAATTCTTTAAATTAGCTTGTAACTTTAATTTAAGTTTAGTTACATTGTGGATACCATTTTGCGCACTTTAACTACTCATTTTTAAGATGGCATCATTGCAAGCAGGAAAGACAAAAAGTGGGAGAAGTGTGATGTTCACCCATCGTCAAAATTGTATTTTGGTGGAACAAGTGGTGGAACATTATGAGGAGATAATCGGCTACCAGGCAAGAACTGTTAACCCACAGAGAAAGCGGGCAATATGGACCCAAATCAGCGCATCTGTGTCTTCAGAAGGTAGCTTTCCGAAGGATGTAAGGGCATGTCGTAAGAGGGTTAACGACATTAGAAAGAACATAAAAAAAAAAGGTATGCCAAGCAAAACAATCGGCTAAAGCAACAGGTGGAGGACCAGGATACAGGTCGGAATTGACTGATTTCGAACAAATTCTCTATGCCAGGATGGGGGATGCAGTTGTGGTCGGCCTGGATGTTCCTGGAGACACAATGGACTTTAGAGGTAAAATGTTTTTTTTTTTTTTTTTTTTTTTTTTTTTTGGGTGGTGTTCTTACATTTGTAGGTATATTGTGAATTTAATTTTTTTTATTTATATTTAAGAACAACATGAGGATGTCTGTGGGGAAGAGGAGGTAAATGCACAGGAGGACCAACCTTTTGTCCATGAAACCACGTCTCAGGAACCTCAAGCTTCAACTTCCCAAACAAATAGAGATCGAGAAGAAAGCGCATGTAAGCAATATAAAAAATAAATTATATGTGTATATCATATCGTTACTTTGTCAGAGGCTTTTCAAAAAAGTGCTGTTGAGATAGAAAGATGGATAACACAGGAGGGAAGAGAGATAGAAAGGAGGGGATAGAGATAGAAGGTGAGAGAGATAGAGATGTCAAAAGAGAGGTGTGGGTGATGGAGAGAAAAAGAAAATGGTAAATAGAGAGAAAAAAGAGACTTTGCAGTGTTTGGAGATCGAGATCGCAAAACATAGGGTTAGAGGGGTGGGTGATGTATAGAGCTATGGGTGTGACTACTGTAATACCATAAATTGCCCTTTTGAACGGGCATAATTAAAAAGCAATATTAAGCACAAATAAATAACCAAACAAAATATATATTCTTAACATAATTATATAAATATAATGAACCTTGTAACGGAATTTAATTTGTAATCAAGCAGACAATGTTTGTATGGGTATTGAAATTCTTCGATGTTTAAAATATTTTTGAATGAACGCATGTGTACATTGAAATCTCAAAAATTGAAAATATAGTTTGTTAACCCTTTTATTTCTCAACAGGTGTTAGAGCATTGCTTCAAACAATGCAAGATAGTTCAATTGCATTATATGATGGTATGTATGTAAATGGTAAATTTTAAAGGTTAGATATGTTTGTTTTTATTTTATTTAATTTGTTTTTTAATTTTATTTTTGTTTTTGAAGAAGAACAAGTCGAATTGACACTGCAACCACTAGTCGAGGACACCCTCAATCAAGACGATGATGATGATGATGAGACACAAATACATGGTCACACACAGGAGGGACCAACACCACCTGATTTAAATACACCTGCTGCAAGTCCAATGGTCAACGAATCTGACATTGATGAAACAGCAGAAGAAGTCAGACAACCTCCAATCACAGAGCGAACAAATGACATACAGGCACTGACAGATATGGCATCCTCATTTAGACAGGAACAAAGTGCTTTTTTTAAGGAACTCATTGAATTACAGAAACAAAGGAACAATATTCTGAAACGTGATTCAGAAATAAAAAGTGAATATTATAAAAAAAAAATAGAAATTATGAATAGGAGATCTCAGAATTGATACACAGAATCCAAAAAATTAAGTGTATATATTTTCTGGTTTTTAAATTTTGTTGTGATTTACATTTATTTTCGCTTTGTTTGTTTTAAAGTTTGTATTATTCATATTTATATATAGTTTGTTTTGGTTATATTTTCATTAAAGATATTTATCCCTTAATAAAAGAAACATTTTTGATAAATAAGCAAAAGTTTTATTTTTTCAAATGGGTGGAGTTAACTTCAATATCAAAGAATTGTGTACATTTCTTATAAAATAATTAAAACTCTGGGTGATGACATGTATTCTGAAAAAAAAAAAAAAGAAATATTAGTAATTCAAATACATAAAATTTAATAGAATAATACACAATTCTAAATAGTTTGCAATAATACTTACATGAAAAATATCTTTCAATAATTTCCAATCTATTTTGTACACCTGCCCTTGTAGTGTGTCTGCCTATAATTTCTTGAGGGATATAAGTGTCATCTGTGGGATCATTGGGACACTCCTCCTCTAAATTGCCTTGGGAAATTGCAATGTTGTGCAACATGCATGCAACTAGAATTATATCATTACATTTTTCAGGAGAATATTGAAGTGCTCCTCCAGACCTATCCAAAACTCTGAAACGCATTTTTAAAACCCCAAAAGTTCTTTCGATAGCACTTCTTGTGCTACGGTGGGATTCATTAAATTTAATTTCTCCTCTGGTATGTGGCATTGGGACAGGTGTCAACAGCCAAGTTCGGCACGGATAACCACTATCACCTATTTTTTCAAAAGAAAAATTGATTAGAGATTATAAATAATTTAAACATTACAATTAATCATAATTCATATATATATTTATGACATGTATAAAGTGCAAATCAGAAAAAAACTTCCAAAAAATACAGAGAACTGATTGCATTATAATTAGATTATATGGAAATAAGTTCATATTTACCTAATAGCCAACCATGTGGCATGTTGCCCTGTTCAAAAGCAGAAAATAGTGCAGATTGTTTTAGGATGTGGAAATCATGACATGATCCAGGAAACCCAGATTGAACAGCCCAAATTCTAAGGTTTGCATCACACACAGCCTGTATGTTTAGGGAATGAAAGCTTTTCCTGTTCCTATATTGTTCCTCTCTTAGGGATGGTGGTCTAAGAGCAATATGGGTGCAATCTATAGCACCAAGAACATTGGGCATACCGGCTACTTGGTAAAAGTTGGACTTCACTGTATGCCATTCATGCACATTCCTAGGAACATAAATAAATGTAGAAAGATGTTTTAGAATTGCTTTTAAAACAATTGTTAAATGGCGGCAAAATGAAGGCTGACTCATGCCCACAACATCACTGGATACAGCCTGAAAAGATCCGGTTGCCAAAAAATGTAAAACTGCGAGTAATTTCAAAAGTCCAGGTATTGCCCTTGTTCTTCTGGTTCGGGGATCAATGTCATTTTTAATCAGAGAATATAGATTCAAAATGCTTTCTCGGTTTATCCTGAATTTGCGCTTAATTTCACGATCGGATAATGCCTCAAGTCCACAACGGGGCAAAAACAATCGAGGAACTCTTTGCCGTCTCCGGAACATATTTCCATCATTTTCACGATTTTCATGGGACTGAGCAAGAGAAATAGCGGCCAAAATCAAATAAAACTCCATCTTCTATGAATAAAATATGGGAGTAAATTGTAAGTTCTCCTACTTGGTTATGGAGTATTTTCACGGTCGGATTTATAGGAGAATTATAGGTTCTCCTTTGGCGCAAAATAATGATAAATATGATTTTCGGCGATTTGTTGGGAGTATTTCTAAAAATACGACTGAAATCCATTGTTTTTTGGCTGTATTTGGCGCACCTGTGCGCCTTGGCGAGAGCGAAAAACTGGTCGTATTTTTAGGTCTTATTACAGCTTATTTTGGGCGTAAAATGTGTTGATAAATAGGAGAATAAATCCGACAGAGTAATTATAGGCGCAAAAGTAGGAGAATTATGATGATAAATAGAGCCCATAGTGTTACCAACACGTGCACACTCCTGAGCTTACATTCCTGATACCAAGATAACAAACAAAATTTGATAACAGACGTTAAAAAGGTTTTAAAATTGCATGCTCTATCTGAAAAAAAAAAAACATTTTTGGGTTTCATATCCTTTTAACTTACACACTTTTCCTCACATGCTTTATGTGGATTTGCAGAACTTTGCAAAGAAACATCTCTCACTGTAGGCAATTACAGTAATAGAAGAGAAACTGTTCCTGTGGGAATAGTTCTCTCCAATTAAACGCTTTACTTGTATCCCCCTCGCAGTAAGTGAATTGCATTTTTAAAGTTGATAAATAAAATGCTGTTTTGTCTTGTTTTTGTTTTGGGAGATTTTTATTATTTTATTGATTTATTTTATTTTTTATTTATTCATCTTTATTGAGTTTTCCATCACAATACAATGGGAATACATCAGATATAATCTAATAATGAAACAGATTAAATAAACCAATCAATTCATTTTTTTAGTTAATTAATTGAGCCATGGTACCTAAATATTAAAACTACACAAAAGTGAAGGGGTAGAGGGATCTGCCCATGAGGTACCATCTGATTTACACAACCTTTGTAAAAGATGACCTGCAAGTCAGGTGGATTTTAAAGGGACAGTAAAGTAAAAATTAAACTTCCATGGTTTAGAGAATGCCATTTTAAATAACTTTCCCATTAACTTTTAATATCTAAATTATGTTAGTTCTTCTGGTATTCTTTATTGAGAATCAAACCTAGGTAGGCTAAGCAGCTGCAATGGACTAATGAAATGTAGCTTCCGATTGGCGGTTGCACTTTTATGCATGGATTCGCAAGATGTGCTCAGCAAACTCCCAGTAGTGCATAGCTGCTTCTTCCACAAAGAATACCAAGAAAATGAAGCAAATTCAATAATATAGGTAAATTGAAACGTTTTTTAAAAATTTATGTTTTATCTGAAGCATTTTTGGAAAAGTTGTGCAGTTCCATATCCCTTTAATTCAAAATAAATCACTAAAGAACTGAAAAAGGGTACAAATATAGTACTCACAACGTTTTTAAGTAAATGATTAATCTTGGAACAAAGGATGCAATTTTAAAATAAAACATAACTTTTACTTCATAATTATGCCTACTTTAAAACCTACTGTATTAATAGGTATTAAACTACAATAATTTTTTTGGGGTATTCTAAGAGTATACATGGGAATGCTAATTTAGCTTTATGGCTTTTTAGCAGGAGCCTTAACTTGACTCTTTATATTTATACTTCATTATTGGTAAACTAACAGGTATAGTTCTCTGGTATCTCCAGAGACAAATCACTGAATTAGAAGTATTTTTCATCACTGGTAATTAACAGGCATAGGTCTCTGGTATTCCCAGAGAGAAAATTACTAACCCAGAAGCATTCTTTATTAGATTTGATAGTATGTACTATCCATGTGAGTTCTGACTTTCCATTCTTATACCAATATCTGTAATTAATAGGTAACTACAAGGTATAGGTCTCTGGTATCCTCAGAGATTACCCATTTTATATAATTGCCTTATCACTGGTAACCACAGGTATAGGTTTTTTGTTTTAACAGGTATAGGTCTCTGGTATTTCCAGAGTTAATACAACAGCTCATATTCTGAGGCATCACTTACCATTTGTTGGATAGTTAATACTCATGTCCACAGTTACCAACTTGGGACTCTTTATACTTAGCAACACTACTATCGGTAACCAAAGGTATAAGAACTAAACCCTGATCTCTGATACTGATCCCTTGGTATTCACCAGTATAGCTCTATGGTTAGTTAGTTCTAAATAATCACACAGACCCAAATATCTGACTCACACTTAGAGAAATTATTTTTGATCCACATGTAGGATCAGTAGATATCATATGTCTGTTTTCTCCATTATGAGTTGTGATAACAGGGTACTTTCAAAAATGATCTGACCTATCATTGTAGCCAGATAACCACTTCCTGTGAAGTCAGACATTATATTCACATTGTGATTCTGTTATCACCTTCCAGAGTTATCCATCATCCAGGCTTCCTCAGGCCAGAAGTTCTTATCGTTGTTCCATGTTATAACTTTGTGAATTTACCCCGCCAAAGTAGGCATATGCAAATGTTAAAATGAATTACCTTCGTACCCTTTGTTTTTAACCTATGAAGTAAAAGTTATGTTTTATTTTAAAATTTCATCCTTTGTTCCAAGATTAATCATTTACTTAAAAACGTTGTGAGTGCTATATTTGTACTCTTTTTTTCAGTTCTTTACTGATTTGTTTTGAAATATTGATCGGTACAAGCATTATCCCCTGTGAGATATTTACTATTTAAGTAACCACATACATGGGAACATTTTCAATTAATCATAAGTAGTGTAATTGGTATTTCTTTTGTTAGTATCCATTTCCCTTTAAGCCAGACCAGCAATCAGGCTACCTGTTGGGTAATTCCTTATAGGATCATTTCTGTGCTTATGAAGGAGTATTACAGGGTTTACAGGCTAAACCTCTCATGGTCAGCACACAGACACATATGGAAAGCACACAGATGAAACGGGTATAACAATTTTTTTCAGTATTTGCCACTTACTTGAAGACTCAAAGTTATGAATTCACAGGTGTTGGGGAAACAATTCAAATTCTTACTGAACTGGCAGAACATATACAGGATTCAATAATCATCTAATTGACTTGATGTGAATTGAAGTCTGAAGTGTTAGACCACAAGTGACCTACAATATTGTTTTAGTACAAGTATAATATAAAATCTGAGAGTTACAAGTCTCTGTTTCATGAATGTTGTATTACAAATCATGTTTCAGCTATTTTGCAAAATGCAAACGAATACCTTTATACATTTTACGTTTGAAAAATACAATATCTTCATTTTACAAGAAAGACAGCAAACTTGTTTTTTATGAAAGGTCCTTTTAATTGAATGAATCATTATATTATGATCATGATTTCTTATATACATACAAAGTCTAAAGGGATTTATACTTTATATTGTAAATCATGGTTTTTCTAAGTTTTTTTCACTGTGCTACGTATTCTGTGCTTGATATCTGCTGACAGGTTGTGTAATGCAGACAGAATATTTCTAACATTCATGACAGTGGAAATGTTCTTTATCAACATTGCTTTGTTGTTTAATGGTAATGTGATGTGAAATTAAATTAATAAACAGCTATTTATGTGCCACAATTCATTATGCGTCATTTGTACCGTAATAAAATGGAAGGAGAGAGGCCAGCTTCATTAGCTCTGATATCAGATGAGAGATCTCCAGTGATTATACACAGTGCTAGTTTAATATTATAGTGTTTAGAAGTAGGGTGAATATTACACTGTCTAGACCACTGGTTTTTAAATCTGTTCTCAGGCCTCCCCAACAGGCCAAGGTTTTCAGGATTACCTTGGGTGAGAGCAGGTAAAATAACCATGTTTACTAATTGGCTGATTATTTCACCTGTGCTATAGTTCAGATATCTTAAAAATGTGGCCTGTTATGGAGGCCTGAGGACAGGTTTGAAAATTTGGTCTAGACCCAGGACCAGAGGAGGTATAGTCAGAAGTGTAGTTGGATACAAACTGAAGTCAGAAAATGAGGGCATTATCATAACACAGAACACTGCAGAGTCTTAACCCCTTAAGGACAAGGCCATTTTTCAGTTTCTTTTCCTTAAGGACCAGGGCTATTTTTACATTTTTGCGGTGTTTGTGTTTAGCTGTAATTTTCCTCTTACACATTTACTGTACCCACACATATTATATACCGTTTTTCTCGCCATTAAATGGACTTTCAAAGATACCATTATTTTCATCATATTTTATAATTTACCATATTTTTTTTATAAAATATGAGGAAAAAATGGAAAAAAACACACTTTTTCTAACTTTGACCCCTAAAATCTGTTACACATCTACAACCACCAAAAAACACCCATGCTAAATAGTTTCTAAATTTTGTCCTGAGTTTAGAAATACTCAATGTTTACATGCTATTTGCTTTTTTTGTAAGTTATAGGGCAATAAATACAAGTAGCACTTTGCTATTTCCAAACCATTTTATTTTTCAAAATTAGCGCTAGTTACATTGTAACACTGATATCTGTCAGGAATCCCTGAATATCCCTTGACATGTATATATGCTTTGCAGACCAGGTATCAGTGGTCAGATGGACCCTTGCCCCAACACTGTGTGCCAGACATGCCATTATAGCAGACTTATATGGCTTTGGCGTTGCTTTTTGGTAATTAGAAGGCCGCTAAATGCCACTGCGCACCACACGTGTTTTATGCCCAGCAGTGAAGGGGTTAATTAGGGAGCATGTAGGCAGCTTGTAGAGTTAATTTTAGCTTAAGTGTAGTGTAGTAGACAACCCAAAGTATTGATCTAGGCCCATTTTGGTATATTTCATGCCACCATTTCACCGCCAAATGCGATCAAATAAAAAAAATTGTTCACTTTTTCACAAACTGTTTCACAAACTTTAGGTTTCTCACTAAAATTATTTGCAAACAACTTGTGCAATTATGGCAAAAATCTTTGTAAATGCTTCTCTGGGGTCCCCTTTTTTCAGAAATAGCAGACATTTATGGCTTTGACATTACTTTTTGGTAATTAGAAGGCCGCTAAATGCCGCTGCGCACCACACTTGTATTAGACCCAGCAGTGAAGGGGTTAATTAGGTAGCTTGTAGGGAGCTTGTAGGGTTATTTTTAGCTTTAGGGTAGTGTAGTAGATAACCCAAAGTATTGATCTAGGCCCATTTTGATATATTTCATGCCACCATTTCACCGCCAAATGCGATCAAATAAAAAAAATTGTTCACTTTTTCACAAACTGTTTCACAAACTTTAGGTTTCTCACTAAAATTATTTGCAAACAACTTGTGCAATTATGGCACAAATCTTTGTAAATGCTTCTCTAGGGTCCCCTTTGTTCAGAAATAGCAGACATTTATGGCTTTGGCATTACTTTTTGGTAATTAGAAGGCCGCTAAATGCCGCTGCGCACCACACTTGTATTAGACCCAGCAGTGAAGGGGTTAATTAGGTAGCTTGTAGGGAGCTTTTAGGGTTAATTTTAGCTTTAGGGTAGTGTAGTAGTTAACCCAAAGTATTGATCTAGGCCCATTTTGATATATTTCATGCCACCATTTCACCGCCAAATTCGATAAAATAAAAAAAAAATCGTTCACTTTTTCACTACTTTTGGGTTTCTTACTGAAATTATTTACAAACAGCTTGTGCAATTATGGCACAAATGGTTGTAAATGCTTCTCTGGGATCCCCTTTGTTCAGAAATAGCAGACATATATGGTTTTAGCGTTGATTTTTTGGTAATTAGAAGGCTGCTAAATGCCGCTGAGCACCACACTTGTATTATGCCAGTACTAAAACAAAAGGCTTTTTTTTTTTTTATTATTATTTTTTTTAAATATGTTTAGCTGCGATGGACCCCCCCTTAGCCACCAACCTCTCTGATCCCCCCCCAAACAGCTCTATAACCCTCGCCCACTACCTATTTGCTGCCATCTTGGATACTGGCAACTGTCTGCCAGTACCCAATTTCCTCCCCAAATTTTTATTTTTAATGTAATTTACATTTTTCTGTAGTGTAGCTGCCCCCCCTCAATACCCCCTCCCTCTCCCAGATCCCTTTGATCATTAATTCCCCCCCCCCTGCATCTCCCTCTCTCCCACTCTTCACTCATTGATGGCAGTAGTTGTTGCGCAATTGCGCGCACACATGCACGTACACGCGCTCCCTGCAGGCCCCCCGCACGATCCCGGCACCCGGCGTGCACATTGCACATTCAGGAACCGGATGCCGGGTAGTGATGTGCCGCCCACCTGCCTTCCTGCAGCTGCTCCCACCCACGAACGATCGAGCCCATCGCTACCGGTGCAGAGAGGGTCACAGAGTCGCTCTCTCTACATTGGTCTTGGGAAAGCGGCTGGAAGTGATCAGGATCTCTTCCAGCCACTTTAAACCCTAATGTCGTACAGGGTACGTCTCTGGTCTTTAAAGGCCAGTTTGTGTTTGACATACCCTGTACGACATGCGTCGTTAAGGGGTTAAAGGGACATGAAACCCACATTTTTTCTTTCATGATTTAGAAAGAGCATGCAATTTTAAACAACTTTCTAATTTGCTTCATTCTCTTGATATACTTGCTGAAAAGCATATCTAGATAGGCTTAGTAGCTGCTGATTGGTTACTGCGCATAGATGCCTCGTGTGATTGGCTCTCCCATGTGCATTGCAATTTCTTTAACAAAGGATAGCTAAAGAATGAAGCAAATTAGATTAAAAAAGTAAATTAGAATGTTGTTTAAAATTGTATTCTCTACTTGAATCATGAAAGAAAAATTTTGGGTTTAGTGTCCCTTTATGGAATAGGCCGAGGTCAGGTACTGGCAAACTAATTCCGTACCAAAAAAGGTACCAGGAATCAGGTAAAGAACAAGCCGAAGTAAACCCCAATCTAGCAAATAATCTTCAGACAAGGGTGAGACGTCAAGGAAAGCTGGATCAAAATGCATCTATCTCCAATAAATGGGTAAAAAATGGCTGCTGATTGTGTCAATAAATAGTTGCCATTGCTGGGAAAGAATCACGCAAAACAATGTGGAGGCAACAAAATGAAGACGATGTATTCAACCATCTCACACAAGTAATACATTTTTATTCAAATTTGCACAAATTTGTTAGGCATTTTATTTTTATATCTTGTCAATATTTCTGTGTATTGCAACAATACAATGGGCGCCATGTACTAAGCTTCGAAGTGACCGTCCGTCTGTATTTCCGCGTCAAAATTCGCTCATGATCTGCTTCTCATATGTACCAATCTGCGATCTGGTCGAAAAACCACTATTTTCATCAGCAATCGTAATTTTACTCAACTCATCATTCCGAAGCCTTTTTCCACTTACTATATGTTTGATCGCACGTAAATTCGCTGTAATCGGAAATTATGAATGTTACAACTAATCTGTCCGCTCCAACTTTCACTGTAACTTCGCATGATTTGCTTCGCGACCATTTAGGTAGCGAATACAATAGAAAACTATAGGGGGTATCAACCTGACGCCAGGTAGAAATACTTAAGTGAAAGGACTAGACTACTATTGTAGCATTATTGGTTTTTGGATCACTGAATGAAGATGGAGACACTTTTACACATGTTTCTTTTCCGATTAATTCAATTACGAGGAAGAAGGGCTATACAGGCACCGGTTGACAACTTGCAAAGAAGGAGAGGTAGAAGAATCAGAGTCCCTAGAGTTTTCCTTCCACGTATGGGTTTGGAAAGCATTTCTGATCGAGAGATTATCCAGAGATTCCGTTTGGATGGATAAGCTATTATGGAACTTTATAATGAAATAGCAGAATACCTTGAACCAATGACAGCGCGTTCACAAGCCATACCCGGACTATTAAAACTGTTGGCAGCCTTACACTTTTTTGCCACCGGTTTATTCCAAGCTGTGTCTAGCGTTATAATTGGCTTCAGCCAGTCTGCTTTTTCGAGGCACCTAACCAAAGTTATTGATGCTTTGATGGTCGTCTTTCCAAGGTACGTGTGCCTTCCAGCGACTCCAGAAGAGTGGCAATCTGTGAAGTCTAATTTTTATAGAATGGCCGGAATGCCCAATGTACTTGGAGCCATCGATTGCACCCATGTTGCAGTCAAACCATCCCGAGAACGTGAGGAAGTTTTCAGGAACAGAAAACAGTACCATTCCCAACCAATCAGGTCGCAGACTAAACCAATCAGGTCGCAGACTGCTTCTTAACTTTGCTCTTTCGTGCCGAACGAAGCTTCAAAGTTATCAATAATCCGATTGTCTTCGACACACAATAGACGCGAAATTTTACGGCTTGGTTTTTAGTACATTCATGTAACGAAGTGCCATCCGCATGGTGCGAATGCCGGCGGGTTATTTCGATACGGTCTTGCGAAAATATTGACGCCTTAGTACATGGCGCCCAATGTTTTAATATAATATTGTGTGTGTGTGTGTATATATATATATATATATATATATATATATATATATATATATATATATATATTCAAGGGATCCTATTTTAGCTATTTAGTGCTTCCTTTAAACCTCCAATTATTTCACATAATTTAGGATAAGGTTAGGATATCCTACGTCAAAGGGAGCTTATGGGAACACATTAGGCACTTGATACTTCTAACCATCAATGACAATTCCCATATCCTAACCATTGTACAAAAGACAGATGCAAAATAACAGCGAAAGCATAAAAAATGGATGTGCTGCTATAACAACCAGTGAAGGGCTGGCAACCCTAATGTTTAAACGCAAAAAATCCAGACTTTTTCATACATTTTTTTTAAAAAAAAATATAAAATTATTTCAAATTAACCTTTTTTTTTTCATCAGTAAGTCACAATTTTCTCTGCTTGTGTCTTTGGTTTGGTTTTTGTATTCTAAAATGCAAATTATAGTATACCTTTATTTAAAGCAACAACTATTACCTTTCTGATTACAGTACTGTATTATCTTTCTGATTGTACTATGTATTCAGATGTATTAAAGATGGGGAAAAAAACTACCTTTAGGTTCCATGTGTAAGCTGTAATAGAACATAAAAATATTGCATACATGACATAAGATATTATTTTACAGATGCAAATATACAAATATTGTGATATACAAACCATTGGGATATCCTAAACTTTTCTGGTTCCAAACAGTTTGGATAAAGTGTTTATAAACCTGGATCTGTTCTCATTAATTAGGGATAACGTTTGTGTACATTCATTAAATATAATAAATGTTGACTGCATTTATTAAGCCATTTTAAATTAATGATAAATGTTTTGAGGAAAATAATTTTTCCTTTTATTAATAGTCAAATTAGCTTATTGAATGTAACGCATGCATATTTAATGTGAAATTTGAGTATCAAATGTAACATTTAGATATATTTATATATTCTACTATATTGTTGATGAATGCTGACAGATTTTAATGGAATAAAACATGTAATATTCAAATGTTAAGATAGAATTATTCAAATCACAAAGCAAATGTTGAAGGGGACATATGTTCTTTAACTCATATGTTATACAGCTTTTGCACATGCCTACTCATTAAGGGGATGTGAAACCCATTTATTTTCAGCTGTTTGGGCCTAGCTAGATTATAAATTTAGCACATTTACTCTGGGAGCTTGCTCTTTCAGGCTTGCTGTATTGATTCTCTGATAAAGTAAGATTGTCTGTTTAAGTATTATAGTTAGCTAACAAAGCTAATTCATAAATATTTTGCTTTGCAAGGGTTGCATTTTTTAAAGCAAAATAACTGTTGGTTTGTATCTAAACATTTTTTTTTTTATTTTTTTTCTTGTTTCCTGTGTGGGTAAATTAGGGGTGGGATTTTTTCAGCTGTTTGGGCCTAGCTAGATTATAAATTTAGCACATTTACTCTGGGAGCTTGTTCTTTCAGGCTTGCTGTATTGATTCTCTGTTAAAGTAAGATTGTCTGCTTAAGTATTATAGTTAGCTAACAAAGCTAATTCATAAATATTTTGCTTTGCAAGGGTTGCATTTTTTAAAACAAAATAACTGTTGGCTTGCATCTAAACATTTTTTTTTCTTTTTTTTTTCTTTTTCTTTTTTTTCTTGTTTCCTGTGTGGGTAATTAGGGGTGGGATTTTTTCAGCTGTTTGGGCCTAGCTAGATTATAAATTTAGCACATTTACTCTGGGAGCTTGTTCTTTCAGGCTTGCTGTATTGATTCTCTGTTAAAGTAAGATTGTCTGTTTAAGTATTATAGTTAGCTAACCAAGGTAGTTAGGCAAACAAGGTTTTGGGGTAACCAAGGGGAAATATATTTTATACTTTTAAGTTAAACCTTTTATTAAGAATGTGTGAGAATCTCATTCAGTGTACAGCTTGCCACATGTTTGCATCACTGGAGCAGCCGCTTCTGGGATTATATGTTTGTGGCAAGTGTGAGCATATTGTCTCTTTAGAAACTCGTATTGGGGATCTGGAGGAACGAATTGCAACACTGCATGAAATTCAGACACTTGAAAGGGAAATGGATAGGGCTGAGCTGGTTGTTAATGGTTCCAGTAGTGGGAATGGGGAGGATTCAGATGAGGAGACTCCAGGATGTAGCTGGGTCACAGTCAGAGGGCGAAGTAAAGGTAAGCGGAAGAGACAGGCCAGTTCTGAGCTGGTACACCCCAATAGATTTGCCAGATTAAGTGAAGATGTTGGGGATATCAGTTCAGGGGTGGCAGTGTCAGAGAGGGCTGTGTTGCCTAGTATAGTGAACAGTCCTTTAGCTGTGGAAGAGGAGCATACTATGGTGGGCAGTCCTTCAGTCATGGAAGAGGGGCATACAAGTCAGGGCCAGAGGCAGATGTTGGTGGTAGGAGACTCTATTATTAGGAAGGTTGATAGGGTAATTTGTCATCCAGACCCTTTACATAGAACAGTTTGCTGTCTTCCAGGGGCTCATGTTAGGCATATTGTGGAGCGTATTGATAGATTGTTAGAGGGATGTGGGTCTGATCCTGCAGTCATGGTGCATATTGGTACTAATGAAGGAATTGGTGGGAGATGGAGAGTCCTAAAAAATGACTTCAGGGAGTTAGGTAGCAAGCTTAAAGCAAGGACCTCCAAAGTAATATTTTCTGAGATATTACCAGTGCCGTGTGCTAATTCAGTAAGGCAGAAGGAGTTAAGGTCTGTTAATTCATGGCTAAAAACATGGTGTAAAAATGAGGGGTTTGACTTTTTAGAACACTGGGCTGATTTTTCACTAGGGTACAATTTGTACAGTAAGGATGGATTGCACCTGAATGACATGGGTACAGGTGTGTTGGGGGAAAGGATGGTAGCACGTTTAGAGAACCTTTTAAACTAGGCAAAGGGGGGAGGGTCAGTTAGAACAAAATAGAACAGAGAGATCAGTCTGTGAATATGACAATCCCTTAATATCTCAAGGAAGGGATGAGTTAAGAAATGTTGCATTAGAAAATATAGAGGAAAGCACACCAAGTAGCAGCAGAAAGCACATGAAAATTAAATGTATGACAACAAATGCAAGAAGCATGACAGGTAAAATGGGGGAGCTGAGATATTTATGATACAAGTGACAATGTAGAGACCCTGTAGGTTGAAATAAAGAGTGGGGGGAAAAATCCTAAAAAAATATTACTAGGAACATGCTACAAGCCTCCCAACATTAGTGACCAGGAGGAAACTCAACTACTTATCGAAATAGGTAAGGCTGCTAATAACAGTGCTGTAATTATGGGAGATTTTAACTACCCTGATATAAACTGGGCCAATGAAACTAGTAATTCAGCTAAGGGGGATATATTTTTAAATGTTCTCAGGGATAACTTCTTGTCACAATTAATAGAGGAGCCAACTAGGAGTAAAGCTATATTGGATTTAATGCTATCAAACAATACAGATATAATATCAAACATAGAAGTTAAAGAACATTTGGGTAACAGTGATCATAACATGGTCACATTTGAAATCTATTTTCAAATGCAGTGTTTTAAAGGCTTAACTAAGACTTTTAATTTCAAGAAAGCAAAATTCAACGATTTAAGGAAATCATTAAATAATATAAATTGGGACAATGTATTTTCTAATAAAAATACAGAGAATAAATGGATAATATTTAAAAATGTGTTAAATAAATATACATATCAACACATACCATATGGTTATAAAAATAAAAATAAAAAAACAAAGCCGTTATGGCTAAATAAAAATGTGTTAAGAGAAATTAGGAAAAAACGTAGGGCATTTAAATTATTAAAAGAAAATAGTACAGACTCAGCATACAATATTTATAAGGAATGTAACAAAGCATGCAAAAAAACAATCAAATTAGCCAAAATTGAAAATGAAAAATTAATTGCCAAGGATTCTAAGTCTAACCCTAAAAGGTTCTTTAAGTACATAAATAGCAAAAAATCTAAGAAGGATAATATAGGTACATTAAAATGCGTGGAGGATAGCATGATAAATAATGACAGGGAGAAGGCTGAGGTACTAAACCATTTTTTTTCTTCAGTATACACAAGAGAGGAACCATTGAATCATACTTTGGAACAGAATAGAACATGCCAGTCCATACCACTAACTGGGTTTTGTTTAGAGGATATCAGGAAAAAACTGGAAAATATTAAGGTAAATAAAACTCCAGGCCCAGATGGAATACACCCAAGGGTGTTAAGGGAACTTAGCACTGTTATAGACAAACCTTTACTCTTAATTTTTCAAGACTCATTATCCTCAGGCATGGTACCCCAGGATTGGCGTAAAGCTGATGTGGTGCCACTCTTCAAAAAGGGAAGCAGGGATGATCCAGGAAGCTATAGACCAGTTAGTCTGACATCAATAGTGGGGAAGATATTTGAAGGGATTATAAGGGATTATATTGATGAGCATATTCGTGTAAACAAGATTATGAGTTCTAATCAGCATGGCTTTAGGAGAAATAGATCATGTCAAACTAATCTAATTAGATTCTACGAGGAAGTAAGTAAAAATATAGATAAAGGGGAATCAGTTGATGTGATATACTTAGATTTTGCAAAGGCATTTGATACAGTGCCACATGAGAGATTAATGCACAAAATTAAGGGACTGGGAATAGCTGAAAATGTTAGCTCATGGATAAATAACTGGATAAAAGATAGGGAGCAACGAGTAGTAGTAAATGGATCATACTCAGATTGGACAAAGGTAATCAGTGGCGTCCCCCAGGGATCAGTACTGGGCCCTGTTCTTTTTAATATTTTTATAAATGACTCGGAGCAAGTATTAAATAGCGACATCTCTATTTTTGCAGATGATACTAAGTTAAGTAAGGTCATAAGGTCAGAGCAGGACGAACTCTCTTTACAAAGGGATTTGCTAAAATTAGAACTATGGGCAAGTGAATGGAAAATGAGATTTAATACGGAAAAATGCAAGGTTCTACATTTTGGAAGTAAAAATTAGCAGGCTACGTATTTTTTGAATGGGACAAGACTTAGCCAAACACAGGAGGAAAGGGATTTGGGAGTAGTAATAGATAACAAGCTAAAGATGGGTGCACAATGCAGGGCAGCGGCTTCAAAGGCTAATAAGATACTAGCATGTATTAAAAGAGGCATTGATTCAAGGGAGGAAAGCATAATTCTGTCATTATATAAAGCCCTGGTAAGACCTCACCTTGAGTTTGGAGTGCAGTTCTGGGGACCAATTGCTAATAAAGATATTGCAGAACTAGAAAAAGTTCAGAGAAGGGCCACAAAGCTAATAAGGGGATTAGAGAAATTAACCTATGAGGAGAGGCTAACCAAACTGGGTCTGTTTTCTTTAGAAAAAAGGCGCTTGAGAGGTGACATGATTACTTTATATAAATATATTCAAGGCCCATATACAGAGATGGCAGAAGCTCTGTTTATTCCAAGAAAATTGCTTCTGACAAGGTCATAATTTAAGGTTGGAGGAAAGGAGATTTAATCTCCTGCAACGGAAACGTTTTTTCACTGTAAGAGCAATAAAATTGTGGAACTCATTACCAAAGGAGGTAGTGAATGCCAATACCATAGATACATTTAAAAATAGTCTGGATACATTTCTGTATATAAACAAAATTCATGGATATGATTGCTAGTATTAAATGGGTCACATTTTAATGGGGTTATTTAAGCTTAACTGGAGCTTTTTGTAAGTATTTTAGATTTGTATAGGTTGAACTCAATGGACTTCAGTCTTTTTTCAACCTTATCTACTATGTTACTATGTTATTTTTCTTAATTCAGTTAGAACATGCAATTGTGCGCAACTTTCTAATTTACTTCTATTACAAATTTTTCTTGTTCACTTGGTATCTTTATTTGAAAAGCAAGAATGTAAGCTTAGAAGCCAGCCCATTTTTGGTTCAGCACCTGAGTAGCGCATGCTGATTGGTGGCTAATTGTAGCCTACATTCCTGCTTTTTTTAAATAAAAATACGAAGAGCATGAATAAAATTTGATAATAGGAGCAAATAAGAAAGTTGCTTTAAAGTCCCTTTAATGTTTGTTGATGCAGCCAATCAGAAGCAATACAATTTGCACATATCTTTGCAATGACATTTGAAGCTATCATATTAAAGCTTTTAAAGCCTAATAAAATGTTTTATATAAACTTGATTATACAATAAATAAATAAGAGGCACTTTATGGATAAGTACAGTAATACAAGATGCAATAGAATCCACCCATGTATTAAAATGCCAACACACATTTGCAGATGGCACACAATGTGTAAACATAGCAGACTGGGACCTCAGAGCCAACCAGTAAGCTTGCCTTACATAAGAGGAACTCCTGCAATAGCTACTTCTCCCTGGGGGAGGCAGGACCAGTGAACCAAACCAGTGTCTCATCAAAACTAACTGTACCAGCAACAGCATGTAGCTGATATCACTGAAACAAAGTAAAAAGAACAGGTGCAGCCAGACTCAAGGGTAATTAATTTAATATGAGGTAAGGGCACACAAGACAAATATGATGAAGTTTCTCCCAAGCACCCTTTCCACCCCAGCCGTATGCAAACCGAGTCTGGAACCGGGCACAGTGGATTCCTCAAAGCAGGTCTGGAAGGTGCAACATAACTCTACGCGTTTCATCTGAGTATGCTCAGACTTTCTCAAGAGTTAAAAAAAAAATGTACTCTTGAGAAAGTCTGAGCAAGGACCGTAGAGACTGCATTCATTGAACCACATTGGTTTTAAACACTGCTTTTATTTGCTTTAAGGTCTGTAAGTTGCCATTTGTCTTGTGTGAACTTACCTCATATTAAATGAATTACACTTGAGTCCGGCTGCGCCAGTCCTTTTTTCATTGTTTCAGTGCTATCTCTTCTTGGTGGTATTGGAAAAATACCCACCTACATCACGGGTGGCAGACGACTACACCAAGGGATCATCTGAGACGATTATGGCATCTGGCATCCAACCTGAGGTTCACTACTCACTCACTACTACTGCAGATATCCCCAAATTACCAATTATCAATTGATGAAAACCGGCTTTCTTACTTCACTCCCTTTCTGACTGCTAGCGCTGATAACGGTACTGTTGTTATGTAGCTGATATAGACAGCGATGAAGGTTCCCTGGAAATAAAGAGCGTGTTTAAAATGTAAAAAACATTCATTAATAAGGTGATAAAACGCAACACTTTTCTCAGCATAAAATACTTCATCAGGCTTTATTATACAAACTGCTACATTTATATTTAAACCTCTATTTCTTTTTTTTGTGTGTGTTTGTTAACCCCTTAATGACAACTGACGTACCAGGTACGTCCTGCAAAAAATAGCAGTTAGTGACAATGGACGTACCTGGTACGTCAGTTGTTTAAGAGAGTATTGGAAGCGATCTCAATCGCTTCCAGCAGCTCTCAGGGTATTGCAGTGATGCCTTGATATGGAGGCATCCTGCAATACCTTTTAACAAGCCTCCGATGCAGAGAGAGCCACTCTGTGGCCCTCTCTGCACCGGTAACAATGGTGCTGCGTTCCGGGGGGAAGGGAAGCAAGGAGGCGGCAGCGTGCGGGGCGCGCGCATGCACGTGGGGGCGCGAGCGCATATTAGCCACTGACACCAATGGAAAAAATAAAAGGTTCAAAACATAAAAAAAAAAATATATATATATAAAAGGATCTGGGGGGGGGTTGGGGGTATTGAGGGGGGGGCTGCTACACTACAGAAAAGTTTATTAATATTTTTGGGGGCAAAAGTTTATAAATATTTTTGGGGGCAAATTGGGTACTGGCAGACAGCTGCCAGTACCCAAGATGGCGGCAATTAAGTAGCAGGGAGGGTTATAGAGCTGTTTGGTGGGGGATCAGGGAGGTTGGGGGCTAAGGCAGGGCTCCATTACAGCAGAATACATTTTTTTAAAAAATAAAATAAAAAAAACTCCTTTTATTTAGTACTGGCAGACTTTCTGCCAGTACTTAAGATGGCGGGGACAATTGTGGGGTGGGGGAGGGAAGAGAGCTGTTTGGGAGGGATCAGGGGGTGGGATGTGTCAGGTGGGAGGCTGATCTCTACACTAAAGCTAAAATTAACCCTGCCAGCGCCCTACAAGCTACCTAATTAACTCCTTCACTGCTGGGCATAATTCACGTGTTGTGCGCAGCAGCATTTAGCGGCTAATTAACAAAAAGCAACGCCAAAGCCATATATGTCTGCTATTTCTGAACAAAGGGGATCCCAGAGAAGCTTTTACAACCATTTGTGCCATAATTGCACAAACTGTTTGTAAATAATTTCAGTGAGAAACCTAAAATTGTGAAAAATTTAAAGGTTTTTTTTATTTGCTCGCATTTGGCGGTGAAATGGTGGCATGAAATATACCAAAATTGGCCTAGATCAATACTTGGAGTTGTCTACTACACTAAACTAAAGCTAAAATTAACCCTACAAGCTCCCTACATGCTCCCTAATTAACCCCTTCACTGCTGGGCATAAAACACGTGTGGTGCGCAGCGGCATTTAGCGGCCTTCTAATTACCAAAAAGCAACCCAAAAGCCATATAAGTCTGCTATTTCTGAACAAAGGCGATCCCAGAGAAGCATTTACAACCATTTGTGCCATAATTGCAGAAGCTGTTTGTAAATAATTTCAGTGGGAAACCTAAAGTTTGTGACAAAATGTGTGAAAAAGTGAAAAAATTTTTTAATTTGATCGCATTTGGCGGTGAAACGGTGGCATGAAATATACCAAAATGGGCCTAGATCAATACTTTGGGTTGTCTTCTAAAAAAAATATATACATGTCAATGGATATTCAGGTATTCCTGACAGATATCAGTGTTCCAATGTAACTAGCGCTAATTTTGAAAAAAAAGTGGTTTAGAAATAGCAAAGTGCTACTTGTATTTATGGCCCTATAACTTACAAAAAAAGCAAAGAACATGTAAACATTTGGTATTTCTAAACTCAGGACAAAATTTAGAAACTATTTAGCATGGGTGTTTTTTAGTGGTTGTAGATGTGTAACAGATTTTGGGGGTCAAAGTTAGAAAAAGTATGTTTTTTTCCATTTTTTCCTCATATTTTATAAACATTTTTATAGTAAATTATAAGATATAATGAAAATAATGGTATCTTTAGAAAGTCCATTTAATGGCGAGAAAAACGGTATATAATATGTGTGGGTACAGTAAATGAGTAAGAGGAAAATTACAGCTGAACACAAACACCACAGAAATGTAAAAATAGCCATTGTCATTAAGGGTAAGAAAATTAAAAAATGTTCCGGTCATTAATGGGTTAAAGTGATTTATAGAAATGATCAACTAAATATAAGATAAAATGATATTGCCAAGCATGTCATCCTTTTTAGTTTCATCATTTAGGGCAAGATTTGTTAAGCAGCAGAGGAAGCCTCTGAGCTGATCTGGTGCAGGCTTGTACAAGATAACTGATAGTTAAGAAGCAGCAGTCGTAAGACCTTTGTTTCTTGACTTCTCCACCGCCTCAGAGGTGTCAGATTAAAACCCCAGGATGACTGTCAGGATTGGTTGGTTGAGAGCAGGGGGCAGTGTTGCACTACCAAATGCAACTCACTTGTTATGATCCTGGGCAGACAGTTTCCCTTGTTAGGAACCTTGCCTACTGGGGCTCTTAACCCCTTAAGGACCACAGCACTTTTCAATTTTCTGACCATTTGGGACCAGAGCTATTTTTACATTTCTGCGGTGTGTTTAGCTGTAATTTTCCTCTTCTTACTGTACCCACACATATTATATACCATTTTTCTAGCTATTAAATGGACTTTCTAAAGATACCATTATTTTCATCATATCTTATAATTTACTATAAAAATATTTATAAAATATGATGAAAAAATTGAAAAAACACACTTTTTCTAACTTTGACCCCTAAAATCTGTTACACATCAACAACCACCAAAAAACACTAATGCTAAAAAGTTTCTATATTTTGTCCTGAGTTTAGAAATAACCAATGTTTACATGTTCTTAGCTTTTTTTGCAAGTTATTACAAGTAGCACTTTGCTATTTCCAAACCATTTATTTTTTTCAAAATTTGCGCTAGTTACATTGTGATACTGATATCTGTCAGGAATCCCTAAATATCCCTTGTATATATTGTATATTGAAATGTATATATTTTTTTTAGTAGACAACCCAAAGGGGCCTATTTATCAAAGGTCTTTCGGACCTGATCCGACAGTGCGGATCAGGTCCGCAAGATCTCACTGAATGCGGAGAGCAATACTCTCTCCGTATTCAGCATTGCACCAGCAGCTCACAAGAGCTGCTGGTGCAACGCCGCCCACTGCAGACTCTCGGCCAATCAGCCACCAGCAGCGGGGTGTCAATCAACCCGCTCATACTCGATCGGGTTGATTTCCGGCGATTCCTGTCTGCCTCATCAGAGCAGGCGGACAGGGTTATGGAGCAGCGGTCTTTGTGACTGCTGCTTCATAACTGCTGTTTCTGGCGAGTCTGAAGACTCGCCAGAAACAGGGTCCCACAAGCTCCATTCGGAGCTTGATAAATGGGCCCTAAAGTATTGATCTAGGCCAATTTTGGTATATTTCATGCCACCATTTAACTGTCAAATGCGATCAAATAAAAAAAATTGTTCACTTTTTCACAAACCTTTTTACAAACTTTAGGTTTCTCACTGAAATTATTTACAAACAGCTTGTGCAATAATGGCATAAATGGTTGTAAATGCTTCTCTGGGATCCCCTTTGTTCAGAAATAGAAGATATATATGGCTTTGACTTTGCTTTTTGGTAATTAGAAGGCCGCTAAATGCTGCTGCCCAACACACGTATATTATGCCCAGCAATGAAGGGGTTAATTAGGGAGCTTGTAGGGTTAATTTTAGCTTTAGTGTAGTAGACAACCCAAAGTATTGATCTAGGCCCATTTTGGTATATTTCATGCCACCATTTCACCACCAAATGCGATCAAAAAAAAAAAATTGTTCACTTTTTCACAAACTTTAGGTTTTATTATTTACAAACAGCTTGTGCAATTATGGCACACATAGTTGTAATGCTTCTTTGGGATCCCCTTTGTTAAAAATAGCAGACATATATGGCTTTGGCGTTGCTTTTTGGTAATTAGAAGCTTGCTAAATGCCGCTGCGCACCACACTTGTATTATGCCCTGCAGTGAAGGGGTTAATTAGATAGCTTGTAGGAAGCTTGTAGGGTTAATTTTAGCTTTAGTGTAGAGATCAGCCTCCCACCTGACACATCCCACACCCTGATCCCTCCCAAACAGCTCTCTTCCCTCCCTCACCCCACAATTGTCCCCGCCATCTTAAGTACTGGCAGAAAGTCTGCCAGTACTAAAATTTAAAGGCTTTTCTTTTTCTTTTATTTTTTAAAAAGATATTTTCTGCTGTGTAGGATCCCCCTTAGCCCCCAACCTCCATGTTCTCCCACAAACAGCTCTCTAACCCTCCCCTCTACCTTGTCCGACATCTTGGGTACTGGCAGCTGTCCGCCAGTACCCATTTTGCCATATAATTAGTTTTTTATATTTATTTTAACAAAGAAACTAAATTTTTCTGTAGTGTAGCTGCCCCCCCTACCTACTACCCCTCCCAGATCCCTTAGATAAAATGTAACCCCCTCCTCTCTCCCTCCTTTCCTTTAAAAAATTGTGCCATAGTGTAGCGTTCCCACCTGCTCTCGCTCCCGTGCACGCACCTGCCTCTGGTCCTGTACATGCACCCGCACCTGTGCATTCTCTCTCTCACTCTCACTCTCACACTCACTCACTCACTCACACTCACTCTCTCGTTAAGCACTCTTTAATACACAGAGGGGTGCACATCTGCTAATCCACTGAACGTTACATTATCCATTCTTGACCTGCTGTTGAGCCTTTCAGACTAGCCCTTAAAATTAAGAGGCTACGTATTCTCCCAGATCAGAACCATATACTGTTGTTAGAAGCTCTGTCCTGCTGTCCCTCCTGGCATGTCACCTACTTAATGTATGTCCCTGCTTTAAAAAAACTGAATCTGGTCAAATTCTTAACCAACCCACCAAGAAACACAGCAGCACTACCCAGCCATTCCTATAGACTGCCACAACCCCAACACAAACTGCCTAGCCATGCAGGCAGAATATATAAATCTAACCCTGGGCTACCTAACACTGAATGCACCATCTCTGCCTACAATCCAACCAGTCATGCTATCACACTATACTATATTGTATACTCCCAGAATTACTTTCCAGAATAGCCTCTCCATTCCCAGATAGTCTCCAATACTGAGTTCAGAAAGTTGCAAGACTAGCAGTATACATACAGAGACAAACAAGCCTGAGTCTGACCCCATCATCAGCACAAGTAAAAACAAATTTATTGCTATTAAGCAAATTAATACACACTGTAAAATTTCCAAAACGACAAACAAGTTGTTTCTATTTGATAGCAATGAAACACTTACTGTCTGAGATACAGCTCTATGAAGCACTCTGCCAACACTCACTGCTATAAAACTACAACTCCCTTAATGCACTTCTTCCATCTCCCATTTCCTAGGAGTTTCTGTAGCTAAATCGAGGTGGCAGCGCCCCCGTAAGATGTGTGGTAGTGTTAAGTACTGCACCGCACTGTGATGAAAAAAAAAAAACAGAAACAAACATTGAAATGCTGTCCGGGTTCCTTCTATAAACTTTACCGGACAGAATTCTAGAATACCGGACTGTCCGGTCTAACTGGCAACCCTAATGGCCACCCACCCGCCTCCCTGCAATGGATCCCACCCACCAACGATCGGCACCATCGCTGACCGATGCAGAGAGGGCCATATTAACATATTCTGCAGCGCTGTCCATGGGTACAATTTATTTAAATAAAACAATGATATAAAACTTGTAAAAGACAGGACAAAATTTTACAAACACATATAGGAGGAATTGAGGGCCCTATTCCCATGGAAAATTTACAATCTAGAAGGGTAGGAGGTTGAGAAACAGGAAGTGAGGACTGCAAGATTGAGAAAGATGTTAATGCAAAATTAGATGAAGGAAATGTTAGGTAAGTGAAATTAATTTATTATTGAGTTGGGTGATAGACTTCACTGAACAAAAAAATCTTTAGGGAGCATTTAAAAGAAGAAAGATTATGGCAAAGCCTGACAGCACGAGGGAGAGTGTTCCAAAGGGTAGGTGCTGCACAACAGAAGTCCTTCAGTCTAGAATGGGAAGAGGTGAAAGTTGAAGATGCAAGGAGCAGGTCATTGTTAGATCTCAGTGGGCGGGCTGGAGTTCACTTGTTTATTAGAGTAGATAGGTAGTGGGGAGTGGCGTTGGTGAGAGCTTTGTATGTAAGGGTGAGAATTTTGAATACAATTCTGCTGTGAATGGGGAGCCAATGAAGGGACTCGCAGAGAGGTGCAGCAGATACAGAGTGACGGGAAAGGTGGATTAGCCTGGCAGAGGCATTTAGGATGGATTGAAGGGGGCATAGGTGGGAAAGAGGAAGGCCAGTAAGTAGGTTATTGCAGTAGTCAAGTCAGGAAATAACAATGGAGTGGATTATTTGCTTTGTGGTGTTAGCGCTCAGAAAAGAGCGAATCTTGGAAATATTGCGTAGCTGGTTGCGGGAGGATGAAGGAAGTGTTTGCCTAGCCATGCAGGCAGAATATATAAATCTAACCCTGGGCTACCTAACAGAAGGATAGATTTTAGTCAACTGTAACTCCAAGGCAGCGTACTTGGGGTGATGGGGAAATGGTCATGCCTTTGACAGGGTTATAAAAGTCAGAATTTGGCGTAGAGCTTGAGGGGGGGATTAGAAGGAGTCTTGGACATGTTAATATTTAGGTGGTGAGAGGCCACCCAGAAAGAAATACCAGATAATCAGTCGCTGACATGAGAAAGGATAAAGGAAGAGAGAGCAGGGGTGGAGAGGTAGATCTGGGTGTCATCAGCATAGAGATGATATTTGAAGCCATAACTGTTGATAAGTTTACCCAGTGAAGAAGTATATATGAAGAAGAGTAGAGGACCCAGAACAGATCCTTGAGGTACTCCGACAGAGGCACTGGAGAATAGGCGTCACCAGCAAATGACACAGAAAAAGACCTGTGAGAAAGATAGGAGTGAATCCAAGAAAGAGCAGTGTCACAGAGGCCAAAAGAGCGAAGGGTCTGTAGGAGGAGAGGGTGGACAACTATGTTGTGGGCAGCTGAGAGGTCAAATAAGATGAGTATAGAGTTGTGGCCATTACTTTTAGCAGAGAGAAAATCATTAGTAACCTTGGTAAGGGCAGTCTCAGTAGACTGTTTGGGGCGGAATCCAGATTGCAGGGGGTCAAGCAAGGACTTGGTGGACAGGAAGTGGGTTAGGTGATTGTAAACTAGTTTTTAAAGGAGTTTTGATGTTAGTGGAAGCAGTAATATGGGGTGGTAGCTTTCAGGAGAATTAGGGCCAAGGGAGGGTTTTTTGAGTATGGGAGTGACTTTTGTGTGCTTGAAAGAAGATGGGAATGAACCGGTAGAGACAGATAGGTTGAAGATTTGAGTAAGAGCAGGAGTGAGGCTGGAAGACAGGGAAGGTATTAGATGGGAAGGGATAGGGTCTAGCGGGCCGGTAGTGAGGCGTGAAGAAGATAGTGAGGGGCATATTTATCAAGCTCCGAATGGAACTTGATGCATCTGGTTTCCTGAAGGCTCGCCAGAAACGGAAATTATGAAGCAGCGGTCTTAAGACCGCTGCTCCATAACTTGTTCACCTACTCTGAGGCCGCGGACAGAAAGAAACCAGATTGAATATGATCGGGTTGATTGACACCCCTTGCTAGCGGTCGATTGGCTGAAAATCTGCAGGGGACGGCATTGCACTAGCAGTTCAAAAGAACTGCTATTGCAATGATAAATGCCGACAGCGTATGTCAGCATTTATCGATGTGCGGCGGACTATTTGTATCATGTCCGCTCGCACATTGATAAATATACCCCTAAGGAAGAAACTTAATTCTATGTGGCTGGATGGAAGATGCAGAGAGGGAGTAACTGGGCCTGTTGATGGAAGATTGCAGGTTGGTGTTGGGATGTTGCTTCAGATAGCACGTGGTTTGTTTAAAAAGTAGTCTGCCATGTCTTGAGCACTTGAGCATTATTGATTATCAAATAATAATCAGTGAGTACTGTCACTTTTTTTGGAGTACCAGTGCCTTTTTTTTCTTACAAAAAAGCACTATATATATATATATGATAAAAAAAAATGTAATTCTGTTGAATATTTTAGTGTGCATGTTACACAAAATTAAATGATAGTTTTACAGGAATACAATATATTATTTTTATGCAATAATAGCATAAAAACACCACAGTATTATCCACATTAAATTGTTTTATCCTAAAGATGCAAAATAGTGAAAGATACAAAAATTAAATCTTAATCGTACTGGCAGGTCCCAAGTGATGCTACTTGATCAGATCTACAATTATTTAACATTTATCAAGTAAGAATTTGCATGATGGCTAATCAGATTGCTTAGCTAAATTGCTTTCAAAGTCATAAATATAACAACATTACAATTTATATGCAAATAAAAAATCATTTGAATAATTAATACATAATATATAATTACCAGGCAATATATTTATGTTATTTTAAGAATGTGCACGCTTGCTCATGCATCCATTCATTTCCTACAGAGCTCAACAGCAGTTTGACAACCAAAAGCAGAAAAATATTTTTGTTGAGCTATTCTTTTATAATAATGGTAAAAAATCACTCTGCTTGTGCCTTGATTTATGAAATAATTAAAACTAATGAGGTGGAAGTTATCAAATTTTTACTAAAATTTATCAAATAAATACTAGAAGCAATTTTTAAAGCTGGGAGTTATTTTTGTGTTAATCATTATTCCGTCATAAAAACAGTTGCAAAATTATAGGCCACCCAATGTCAGTTCAACAATTAGGATCCACCAATTTGTTAAAAAATAAATCTTTGACAATTCTAATTAACAAATCACTTTTTTTGGATCATTTTTATATGAAGAATCATACAGTATATACATTTCAATTTGTTGTTATGCATAGCAAAATATTAATTAACTACTCCTAAAGCCCGTTTACTTGGACGAATTTTTCTAAAAATCGAAATTTAAAATGAATTTTGATACATTCGTTCGTTCGAATCGAATTTCGAATGTTTATATAACATTCTAACATTCTATTTTCGAATTTTCGTTTTCGAATTTTTCAATAAAATTCGAAAATATTCATTTGAATAATAGAATGTTTAGCTATGTTTTCATTCAATTTCAAAATGTAATATTCAAATTCGAATGCGACATTCGAATTCGACTGTGACATTCAAATTTGAAATAGTATTTCTAGTCTATAACTGTGTTTAATGAATGTAATATTCGAATTCGAATGCTACATTCGAATTCGAATGTCACATTCGAATTTGAAATAGTATTTCTAGTCTAATACTGTGTTTTATAAATGTAATATTAGATTTCGAATGTGATATTCGATTCAAATGTGACATTGGAAATAGTATTTATAGTCTACAATTGTATTTTATAAATGTAATATTAAAATTCGAATGTGACATTCGAATTCGAATGTGACTTTCAAAAACTGTAAATAACATTCGAAAATCGAATTTTTAAGAATATTCGTTCTTATCAACATTCTATTATGTAAATCAAATTTCTACAATAACATTCGTTCTAACATTCAAATTTGGATATAAACAAATTTGCCCATCCCTAGGTCCCACCCCTTGCTCTCTCTCTATATCCCCTCTCTTTTGCTCTCTCTTTCTCCCCTCTCTTTTGCTCTCTCTCTCCCCCCTCTCTTTTGCTCTCTCTCTCCCTCTCTTTTGCTCTCTCTCTCCCCCCTCTCTTTTGCTCTCTCTCCCCCCCTCTCTTTTGCTGTCTCTCTCCCTCTTTTGCTGTCTCTCTCCCTCTCTTTTTCTCTCTCCCCCCTCTTTTGCTCTCTCTCTCCCCCCTCTCTTTTGTGCTCTCTTCCCCCTCTCTTTTGTTCTCTCTTCCCCCTCTCTCTTTTGTGCTCTCTCTCCCCCTCTCTCTTTTGTGCTCTCTCTCCCCCTCTCTTTTGTGCTCTCTCTCCCCCTCTCTTTTGTGCTCTCTCTCCCCCTCTCTTTTGTGCTCTCTCTCCCCCTCTCTCTTTTGTGCTCTCTCTCCCCCTCTCTCTTTTGTGCTCTCTCCCCCTCTCTCTTTTGTGCTCTCTCTCCCCCTCTCTCTTTTGTGCTCTCTCTCACCCTCTCTCTTTTGTGCTCTCTCTCCTCCTCTCTTTTGTGCTCTCTCTCCCCCTCTTTTTTGTGCTCTTTCCCCCCCTCTCTTTATCCCCTGCTTCTGCTCTCACTATCCCCTTCTTTTTAGAGCTCTCTGTATCAATGAATCACTCAATGTGCACTCACCCGGCATCTAGCCCCGCCCAGCCCTGCCCGCGTCACGCTCGGCCCTGCCCAGCCCATGTCACGCTCGGCCACGCCTGGCCACGCCTGGCCACGCCTGGCCACACCCACCACACGCAACGCCAGGAGGAAGTCAAGACAGTTAAAAGGCCAGGTGTGTTTGTCCTCGTGCGCAGTCTCTACTGCGCATGACAGCTTCGGACAAACACACTTGGCCTTTTATTATATAGGATTGGAAAATGATCTCTTATATTGGTGGTGGTTCTGATTTATGTAGACAGCACAAAATGCAATTCAGGAAACAACGATATTCAAAATATAAAAATGCTGCTCTAAGTGCAGATGAGGATTTTAAGTAAAGAATCAGCATTTAAAATGACAGCTTGTAAACCTCACTAAAGAAGCCTATAAACTACTACATAGTGTGGGTTGCTGCTTTAATTTTGTCAGCATGATATCACCATGGTTATAATGTCATGTGAGAGAAGATGTGGTTGTTTTTGTTTTTTTTGCATGATTGTTTTTTTTGGCATTCAGAGGTTTAACACTAGTTTTATTTATAAATTGAAATTGTAGTGAATTTTGTATGTATGCATTAGAAAATATTTGCTGCATTGCAAAACATATGCATTTTAAATAATGTTTTAACTAGGGTTTTAAAAGCATTTATATCTGTAATTTGTTTCCAAGCCAAGTAAACCTTGGGGAATGAGGTTTACAAGGGGGGACAAATTGGAAGGACAAGGAAGGAAGTATACACAAGGGGTGGTGCCCGCCATTATACAAGTGTTGTTGGGGCCGTACCCCTACTTTATTAACCTCAATGTTTGCACATTAATATATTAATATTAAGCTGTGCTCTTTCTATTAGATATATATATTATATATATATATATATATATATATAGAGAGAGAGAGAGAGAGAGAGAGAGAGAGATAGAGAGAGATAGAGCACAGATTTATGTTTATGTGTACATATGTAGTAACACATATAAACACACATATATATATATATATATATATATATATATATATATATATATATATATATATATATATATAAAGAGAGAGAGAGAGAGAGAGAGAGAGAGAGAGAGTGCATAGATGTATGTTTATGTATACATATGTAGTAACATACATATAAACACACACATATATATATAGAGAGAGAGAGAGAGTGCACAGATTTATGTTTACGTGTACATATGTAGTAACATACATATAAACCCACACATATATATAGAGAGAGAGAGGGGGAGAGAAAGAGAGAGAGAGTGTACAGATATATGTTTATGTGTACATATGTAGTAACATACATATAAACACACACATACACATATATATATATATATAGTATGCTGATGATGGGTCCCTGAAAACGTTCCATTAAAGATTGTTTATTTTCTTCACTAAAAGACCTGAGAGTGCATCCGTTTGTTCAGGAATATATATATATATATATATATATATATATATATATATATATATATATATATATATATATATAGATAGATAGATAGATAGATAGATAGATAGATAGATAGATAGATAGATAGATAGATAGATAGATAGATAGATAGATAGATAGAGAAAGAGAGGGGGGGAGAGAGAGAGAAAAAGAGAGAGTGTACAGATGTATGTATATGTGTACATATGTAGTAACATACATATATAAACATATAAACACACATAGATAGATAGATAGATAGATAGATAGATAGATAGATAGATAAATAGATAGATAAAGAGAGGGGGGAGAGAGAGAGAGAGAAAAAGAGAGAGTGTACAGATGTATGTATATGTGTACATATGTAGTAACATACATATATAAACATATAAACACACATAGATAGATAGAGACACACGCAAATACCTCAATAAATCATATGTATTTATTCTTAACATTTAATAATGTGCTTTTTGTATATACTGTAAATATGTTCAATTTCAATGTTTTTCAAATAGGGTAATATGTTCTATTTATTATTTTATATATATATATATGTGTGTGTGTGTGTGTAAACCTTTTACCTGAATATTTAAATATATATATATTTTTTTTTTAACAGGATTTTTATATTTAAAATTTACATAACACACCTTAACATAGCTATCTTCAAGTGCGCTAACCCGACACTGCATTAGACCTACAGCATTAAACCTGAATCACGATTCACATATTGAACATCCCAATGTTTTCATATAGAAATGTGTGCCTTCCCTTGAAGTCTATGGGGAGAATAGTTAATGAGGATGCGATTTCTGAAGTCCTACTCTTTGCCTCATACACAAACTTTTCACTTTCAACTTGTAATACGAGTGCTACCCATTGCATGCAAAAAGTTAACTTCTACTGTTAGCACTAAATAGTGCTCCACTTGTAATCTAGCCCAATATGTCACAATCACAAAATAATTACATCCTTCACATAATACAAAATTGTTATTTACCTTGTTAATCTTGCAATATCTTAAGGCACAATTAAAGTCAAATAAAATTATTTCAGATGTTTAGCAGTTACATCACTGGTTGAAGGGCTTGTATGTTAATTGAGTGGTACCATAGTATGTTTTGCAACACTCTCATGTTCCTTTAAGATCATTCATTATTAAGGCTGTGAAAAGCATGTGTGCAGCTGAGCTTGTTGTTTGTTTAGAGTAAGTCCTGTTACTAAAATGTTTGGGATCCATTGGGCTATAACCTGAGAATTGAAAACTTGGCTTTCATTACCAGCAAAATGTAATGACTGATAGACAATAGCTGTGCATACGATCAAGTTGCATCTTCGACCAGAAGAGTAATCACTTATTGTCTATGAGGGTGTATAGTCATTATTTACCTTCATGAAATATATATTATATCCACTATCCCAGGCATCTCTGTTGTCATATCTACTTTTCCAGATTAGCTACCCAATACATTTGAAAAGCAATCAAGATTTTTATATTACATATAATATATGTAGGAACTTTAAATGTGTAAAAGTTTAAAAGTAAAACATAGATATTTGTTTGTGCATTTTATATTTAAACAAAATCAAGTATTTAATATGTGTAGCCCATACAGAAAGAAAATAATTCTGTAGCCATAGTTGTGCTCCCAAATACTTATGTATACTTATATATCTACCAATCACCTATAAGTTACTGCCAAAAACAGCATAGACACCTGGTGCACAACTTTAACTATGTTTTAACCCTTTTGCATAAGGAAAAATTAATTTTGTTTAAAAATATAAAATTCTAAAACCAAAAAAAAGTGTGTTATTTTTACATGTTTATTTACACAATGTTTTGTCACTAGTAACTTAAAATACACTTTTTTTCTACTTAAAGGGACAGTTTAGTCAAAAATGTTCTCCCCTTCAATTGAGATTATTATAGCCTATGGTGAATAAATAATCTTGATTTTATTAAAGACAGGAAGAGAATATTTTGTGTTAGAGAAAAAATAATAATAATAGTAGCATAGTAACAAGACTGCACCAATCAGCACACAGCAGCCTAATAAACTGTAATGAACAAGTTCAACACTTCCTCTTTTCTTTGATCATAAGACAGCGGAACCAGTCATTAAGAAAACAAACTCCAAAACATCCATCCTAGACCATAATGGAACAGCGATACCTAGGAACGGAGATGACCTGGTCCGTAGATAAGGGAGAACATAAAATCCACAGAGTCACTGAAAAGAGAAAAACGCAAAGTAACAACAATCCCAGTAAAGGAAAATCAACAGCAATAACATCATTTAGATAAAATTTCCACAAACAAACTACTATAACAAATACTATATTAGCACTCCAATGTTTTAATCCTTGTATACCTTCCATACGTGAAATGTATTAGTTATTTTTATTGTATTTGTTTCATGCTGGGACATACCCTCTTTTATGTTATTTTCATTTAATGTCTCAATAAAAATTTATTTAAAAAAAAAAAAAAAATTCCACAAACAAAATTGCATTAATATATATTGGGAGGGAAAAGAGAGGTGGGAAAATATTCGCCTCCTGTCTTTAATAAAATCAAGATTATTTATTCACCATAGGCTATAATAATCTGAATTTTATGGCAAGACAGGAGGCTTCATATTTTGCATTTTTAAAGCACTGACATAAAAAACTTCAAAACAAAATGAACAATTATAAAAAACATTCAGTCGAAGCTCTGATGTCCCTCTTGAAAACCCTGGGGAAGGAGGGTTCTTTATACCCCATTTTACCTCTGGGGAGGAGGTTCTATCACCCCTATGTGAAAAGCCAGGGAAAGGGGCTAACAGACTTCCAGCTGGAGTTATGTCTCTATGTGAGACTGGGAGATATAGGCCTCTATTTATTAAAGTCTGGCGGACCTGATCCGCCAGACTTTAGAGCTGCTGGTGCAACACCGCCCCCTGCAGACTTGCGGCCAATCGGCCGCCAGCAGGGGGTCTCAATCAACCCGATCATACTCGATCGGGTTGAATTGTGGCGATGTTGTCTGCCTGCTCAGAGCAGGCGGACAGGGTTATGGAGCAGCGGTCTTTAGGCTCGCCAGAAACACGGAGCATCAAGCTCCTTTTGGAGCTTGATAGATAGGCCCCATAGGGTCTTCCCAAACTAATTGTGAGGATACAAGAGACTCTGATATTGAGCTACAGAGTTTAGAACAAGTCTCATCGGAATACCTCTGAAAGTGGCTTAAAGGGACAGTTTACTCAAAAAATTTCTCCCCTTTAATTTGTTCCCAATGATCCACTTTACCTGCTGGAGTGTATTAAATTGTTTACAAGTAACTCCTTTACCCTTATATTGGCATTTGAAATAGTTGATTTAGCATGTGCTATCCCTACCTATTCTGAAAGTTTGTGGCCGCAGGTCCCAGCTATAGATAAGCTTTGTAAACACAGCCAGCAGAAGAAACTACACTCCAAGTGGGATATAGCAGAGATAAGGTAATACAATGTTGATTTTCCATTGTTCTCTCCAAGTACTGGTATTTGTTTTATGGACAGATATAAGATTAAGAAGCAGGTATATGTATACAATGTGATACAGTAATGAGATCTGATTATACCTACAAGCTCAACCCATTTTATTAGGTTGTGGCTTCAAAACATAAAATCAGAGCTTTAATATACACAAAAAAACATAAAAAGCTATTTTTCATACATTTTTTCTCTGCAGTTGGTAAAAAAAAGCAATTGTAAACACATTAAGCGAAAAACCATTTTTCAGTATACTGTCCCTTTAAGGATGATTTAATACGTCGGCCATGGCTGATACAAATTTTCAAAGGCAAAAAACTAGTTAGAAGAAGGAAGAGGATAGAAAAGAGAAATACACAAGGAAAAGACATTTTCAAAGGAAGAATAAAACTAGGAAAGTAAAGTAAATAAATAAAACCACAATGAGAAACCAGTGTCGCACTGAGCAGCGGCTCGCATGACCGACCAGAGCTAGTCACTGGTCAGGCACGCGTCTGCATGGACTCTCAGCACAGCACTGGAGGAGATAGACAAAATACATTAAAGAGATAGTATAGCCAAAACCAATCCAATATTCACCTTCGACTAGACTATCCCTCCAAGGGAAAGAATAGGTAAAAGGATTAGAGGAGTACTAAGAAAGAAGAAGCAAAACAAAATGAACAATTTAAAAAAAAAGTCGAAGCTCTGATGTCCCTCTTGAAAACCCTGGGGAAGGAGGGTTCTTTATATCCCATTTTACCTTTGGGGAGGAGGTTCTATCACCCCTATGTGAAAAGCCAGGGAAAGGGGCTAACAGACTTCCAGCTGGAGTTATGCCTCTATGTGAGACTGGGAGATATAGGCCTCTATTTATTAAAGTCTGGCGGACCTGATCCGACAGTGCGGATCAGGTCCGCCAGACCTCGCTGAATACGGAGAGCAATACGCTCTCCGTATTCAGCATTGCACCAGCAGCTCACAAGAGCTGCTGGTGCAACACCTCCCCCTGCAGACTTGCGGCCAATCGGCCGCCAGCAGGGGGTGTCAATCAAACCGATCATACTTGATCGGGTTGAATTGCGGCGATGTCTGTCCGCCTGTTTCTCTGTATTGAAATTGCAGAGTGGGTGATGGAGCTGTGCTAATAAGATGAGTGCTGTTCGCATATAGAATCTCTCTAGCATTAATGAGCAAGTTATTATTGTGTGGGCATAAGAAAGAAATAACTTTTTATAGCTCCGATCAAATTGCGCATGTGCAAGATGCCGACTAAACGTTTTAATTTGATTCATAAAAGCTGAATATTATTGGTTGAATATACAGACGATTGTACAGTCCATATTTGTGGGCTGTCTTAGCCTACGTCATTAGAAGATTTTAAAATGAAATATTATATATATATATTAGAAGCATCGTTTGAAAGGGCTTAGATTAAAACAGTCTAAAAATCCCCCATATGAAAGCTCTGGAAGGCAAGGAATAAAGGATTTCATATCATTAAAGGGACAGTCAACACCCAACACAACAGGATTCCATATGTTTGTAATGCAAACGAAGATCTTCCTGCACCGCCTCCCTTCTCTATTACCTCTATCCTTGTCCTAGTAATCCTTGCAAATACATCCATTAATCTACTCGAAATATTGCCGCCAAACTCCCCCCACCGTTACGTACTAACCTTCTCTTTCAATCCATTCTCCAATCAAAATGTAATCCTCGGTCAGAATCTTCAAACTCGTTCACGGCGGTTCGCGCATGCGCGATTCAATAGGAACCAAAAAAGCGGAACTTTATTATCCCCAATAGTTTCTTATGTATTATATTTTTAACAGAACCTTATTACCATTATAATAGGTTATTGTTACCTTCACTACAATCGTTGTTTTTGCACTTCTAAATTGTCATTTATATTGATTTAATAAAAATATATTGCATAATATAAACTCCTTATAGTAAATGAATTAAAATATGTGTATGGCCAACTAGCAAAGAGAATGGACGCTTCACTGTTGAGCTCCTCCATATAATATAATTTAGAAACTATAAATCTGATACGAAGGATGCAGATTTTCCTAAACAGGTTACTGGGGCATTACTTGAGCCACAATCAGCAAGATCCATTGGCTACAATCCTAGCTTCTACCACCTGCCTAACGCTAGATCGTATACCACAGAGGAGGCAGGCCTAAGACGGCAGATAATGAACGCCACAGATTTAAACTAACCCCCATGCGTTCTCAGAGCTCCGCAGAACTGCAGGCTGTGGTTCTCTGGGGAAGCGGTATATGGAGGTGGAGACAGGCTGGCCCGAGTTTAATAGCTAGTTCGAGGGTGAACAAACAAATAGTGTGAATACCGTCATTGTTATAGGTGACACCACAAGCCTCGGAGAGGACGCAGGTCTGCTCTAGTGCGCAAGATAACACTGAGATTCATTACACAGATGGAACTTATCGCTGTACTTTTAGAAGAGCTGTCTCTTCGTTTCGATCATCACCATTCAGCATGTATGGACGCATTACATAATGGAGCTGACTTACTCTCCCAAGATCTGCAAGTTCACAGCAATGATGTTTCTGCAGCCCGGCGAGATGCTGTGGGGCCCCGGTGTAGTTTCCGGGTGGCGGACATCTTGGATTATCGACATTCACAAGGGAGAGGGCCGGCTCCGGACATAGATCGCACAGAGGAGATAGTAGAACAAGCCGCGACATCTTGCAGAAGCGCTAGTGCATACAGAAGCAGCTCTTGCGCCTGGAGATACAAAGCAGCCTTGTCAACTAAATAAACAGCTCAGATCGGTTATGCCACCTGACGACAGCAATACCTACGATGTACAAATTGAGGGTGGTGATGAGTCCAGATGGCAGGGATCCTTTGTGGTAGTATCTCTATCCCTATGGGTTTTGAAAGAATCCTTACCCCAGTTTACTCATTGTGTTTCTATATCAGCAATACGATCTGGAGTGGGGTAGATGGGTCCTATCGTTTTTTGTGATGTTAGCACCATTCTAGGAAAATGACTTACACATTTTGGGCCTCATAAATGATGGTCAAAAGACCTGAAGCAAATAGACTTCCTATTTACAAAAACATTGTTCTATTAGCTTTTTCTCCCTGAAGATATGATATATCAAGCATAAATCTAAATATTTCAGGTTGGCTACTAAAATCTAGATGGGAATATTTTTGCTCTATGGCTTTGTATGATTCCTACCCTTACAGTGTCTCAACAGTTTCACTTATGCTCCTAGTTTGTAGAGGAGGTAATTTTTTTTTATAAATTATGGGCGATCTTTCCTTTACATCTCTAGTCCCTGTTATGTATTTCCTCCCATAGTACTCTTTACACAAATTGCATATCAGGCTAGAATATAAGTTGCCATGTACCATCCTACACAAGCTATACTGGGAGGACAATAGAGAGGCCACTTTTTGATATACTCTTCTAAACTAGAGCAAGTTAGAGGTATTAAGTTATTATTAATGGTCTTATTGTAATATTTATAGAGTAGTACCCTTTTTAATAATTAATGTGAACTATGAACCTGTTTGTGGTAGAATGGGTGGGTGTGTTGATTTTTCATTAGCTCTCTTAGGGATAACAGGCATTAATAAGATTTTTGCAGTGTACCCTTATATTGTTCAACATGCATACTTTTATCATGTGAACCACTGAGAGCCCTCTAGATTTATCTTTGTGATGGGAAAGCTATGTAACACTAAAATTGTGTAAGGGATTGCAATGCATATATACTTTTACTGGAAAGGTTAGGTTTTCTGCATGTACTCAGTTCTTCCTAAAGTAGCCATAGTTACATTATGCACTATGTACATCCCTATACAGTTTCTATTATTATATATCCCCTTCGCCCCCCCTCATATTCATATTCACCCAATTTGGTGAACTCTTTAGCGGTTTTAACCCGCTACATAAAAAACTTATGATTTATAAAAAATTTATAAAAAAAAAAAAAACTTATGATTTATAAAAAGATTTATAAAAAAAAAAATATGTGTATGCTGCGACAAGTCCGATTGCCGTTTACGATCGGACTGAATTACAAATGTGCATGCGCAATGACAGATCCTGCGCATCATCAATCCCTACATGAACGAGCCAGATTTGAAATAGAGATGGGGAAGAAGGAGGAGGAGTTTGGGGGCCATATTTCGAGTAGATTAACGGATGTATTTGGAAGGATTACTAGAACAAGGATAGAGGTAATAGGAAGGGAGGTGGTGCAGCCAGATCTCCGTTTGCATTACAAACATATGGAATCCTGTTGTGTAGGGTGTTCACTGTCCCTTTAAGAGATATTTTTATATAAATAGATAGGTCACTCAGATGGGGCTGCCTGGAGCTGCTAGAAAAAGAGTGACACGGCCCTAAAATTACTATATATAATCTTAGACCATAAGGCTGACATCATACTAAGATAATTCAACACACAAGGAAAACCCTATTAATTGTAGGCAAGCTAGAAAACAAATTTAGCAAATACAGACTTGTATAAATGTAATATAATGTGCCGAAAAAAGGGGGGTCCTAAGCACGGCACCTGATGGAAAGAAGTTCTATGAAAAATGAAATGAGGCCTGGCTACTGGCCACACACACTCTTCACACTGTACTAAATAAAGCTTTGCAAGAAAAGAAACAAGGCCTGGAAACCGGCCTAATATACAAACATCATGCAGGCAAGCAGGCTGTAAACCTATTGCCTGTTCATTACAGTTTATTAGGCTGCTGTGTGCTGATTGGTGCAGTCTTGTTCATTACAGTTTATTAGGCTGCTGTGTGCTAATTGGTGCAGTCTTGTTACTATGCTATTATTATTATTTTTTTTCTCTGTATTTTTTCTTTGCTGCTGTTTGGATTCAGTAAAGATTTGATGCAAAATATGAAGCCTCCTGTCTTGCCATAAAATTTGTTCCCAATGATCCACTTTACCTGCAGTGTATTAAATTGTTTACAAGTATTTCCATTACCCTTATATTGGCATTTGAAATAGTTTATTTAGCCTGTGGTATCCCCATCCATCCTGAAACTTTTTGGCCTCAAGGCCAAGCTGTGTAAACACAGCCAGTATAAGAAATTACACTCCCAGTGGGTTCTAGAAGAGATAAGGTAATAAAATGTTAATTTCCCATTGATCTCTCCAAGTATTGGTGATTAGATTACAGACAGATATAAGATAAAGAAGCAGGTGATATTTACACACTGTGATAAAGTAATGAGATCTGATTATACCTATAAGCTCAACCCATTTTATTAGGTTGTGACTTCAAAACACAAACTAAGCTAATTCATATACACAAATAAACCTTAAAAAGCAAATTCTCATACATTTTATACTCTGCAGCTGGTAAAAAAAGTAATTGAAACACATTGAGGGAAAAACATTTTATAGTATACTGCCCCTTTAATTCAAATTTAGTCTCTGTTTATTATTTAATTTTTTTTCTAATGGACTATCTAAATATTGTTTTTATTATTGTTGTGAAAATAATCAGGTATCACTGCCTAGTGTTTGTTTATTTACACATCAAAGATAACGGATATCCTGAAAAAAGTGCACATTGTTTTTTTTCCAACATTTATTTAACTTCAGAGTTCAAAGTTTTGTCACTACCAACTTGAAATAAATTGCATTTTTATTAAAGCCTCTCAATATTAATGCAATTTTAGCTTCTGTATATTGTTTAGAAATATTCTGATGTAAATTTTTTTTTTTTTTTTATTCTGCTGTAAAATAATTAGATTTCACTACTGAGGGTGAGGTTATTTGCACATGAAAAATAACTGATGCACAGGACAAACATGAATTGTTGAAAACAAATTACATGATTTGGAATAAAGAAAAAAAATACATGCAAATTAAAAGTGCTGGATACATTTGTATTGTTGACTTTGCAAAATATTTATTGTAAATGAGCATAAACCGTTTTATTGCCAGCGATATTATTAGAGTTTCATTAAGTTAATGAGTCTATCCAGCATTATGTTGCACTTGCTATGTAGAGAATCTAGAAAACTATAGTTAAACTATTGCAAACTGAAAACCTTCAGTAGTCTTTGCCTGTCAAGCCCAATGCACAAATATATGTATGTGTCTTTGTGTGTGTGTATATATAAATATATATATATACTGTCAGTGGGAAGTGAAATATTTTTCATTTGTAACTACTGTATGGATGGAAAAATGTCAGAATTTTGACATTCAAATTGTTGAACAAATGTTTTATTATTCATTCTGACATTCAAATGTTTTTATGAATGTTAACATTCATTCCTGTTATTGCATGTAATATTTGAATGTTATATTTGAATACGGTTTTACTTTGAAGCTTCTAAGAATCAACATTTCATTGTTAAAGGGATATGGATGTGAATATTAACTAAAGTTTAAAAATTCATATGTAGAATCCAATGAAAATAAAAATTGCATCCATAATGAAATGTACTTCTTTCCCTACGTATTCTTAATTACACTAAATACTCCATTTAGGAAGTAGTGGATACAGATTCAGTGCCCCTCAGAGATGGCAGGTTTAAAACATCCAGGATTTATTAATCCAGGATGATTGACAAATCCTGCTCTTGCTTCTGCAATCTTCAATCCAAGCAGAGAATGCTGCCTTATTCCTCATGAATTCAGATGGACAAGTTCCCTGCCTTTGAGCCTGCCCGTCTAATGTATAATAAATGGAAGTTCCTTTCTAGCATTTCTTGCACCAAATGGAAGCAATGTTCACAAGAATGTTTGACAATGACATACTTTGTTGTAAACACTGATGCCATATAGTTCTCAAGATATGTCTATGTTTCTGAGTGTACTTAGGTATTCTGCTATAGAGAGGAGCTGAGTTTTCTTTTAATTGGATTGATTCCTGAAACTATCATTTTGACTTCAATTATTTAAATATTAAAGTTTACATATATTTTGTTATATTTCATACATTATTTTGCATAAACAGATGTTCTACAGAAACCCAGCCTTAGTTTATGTTATGAATGTTTATAATCATTATTTTTAACAAATGTGACAAAAGATTCTCCCATCCTGTCAGGAACCTTACCTGGTGGGCCCCTTCTCAGCTTCCCATGTCAGTTTGAAACTGTTATGCTGCAACTCCCTAGGCACGCATTGCCAAGCCTTCCTAGGATTTAAACAGTCATCCTGTTGATTACAGGAGCTCCCACCTTGAAGTCTCAGGTGTGGGAGTTCCTATAAAGTACAATCAGCCCTTCACTCCCTGCTGAGTTATTCCCCTATACTGAGCATACTTCTCTGGTTCCTGCTCCTAAGTCATGCATACCTCTGCATACCTTCCATGTTCCTGAAGCTTACTATCCCTGCTGTGATACCTGTGTATGCTTACCTTGCTTCTGAAGCCAAGCACCTCTGCTGTGATACCTGTGTATGCTTACATTGCTTCTGAGACTCTATGCTTACCATGCTGCTGAGAGAAAGCGCCTCAGCTGTGATACCTGTGTATGCTTACCTTACTGCTGAGACCAAGCACCTCTGCTGTGATAACTGTGTATTCTAACCTTGCTGCTGAGACCAAGCACCTCTGCTGTGATAACTGTGTATGCTTACCTTGCTGCTGAGACCAAGCACCTCTGCTTTGATACCTGTGTATGCTTACCTTGCTTCTGAGACCAAGTACCTTAGCTGTGATACCTGTGTATGCTTACCTTGCTTATGAAGCCAAGGACCTCTGTTGTGATACCTGTGTATGCTTATGTTGCTTTTGAGACTGTATGCTTACCTTGCTTCTAAGACAAAGCACCTCTGCTGTGATACCTGTGTATGCTTACCTTGCTGCTGAGACCAAAAACCTCTGCTGTGATACCTGTGTATGCTTACCTTGTTTCTGAGACCAACAACCTCGGCTGTGATACTTGTGTATGCTTACCTTGCTTCTGAAGCCAAGCACCTAAGCTGTGATACCTATGTATCCTTACCCTGTTCCTGAAACCAAGCACCTCTACTGTGTTCCCTGTACAAGCTTATCTTCATCCTGAAGGCCTAACCCTCACTAACATTACCCGCTGGGTAATCTGTGCTTGTTGAGAGACTTGTGCTACCTTACATTGCTTTATCTATTGTTTCCTTGCATTATTTCAGTAAAGTGTGTTCAAGAAAATACTTTCTTTGTTTTGGTTTTACATTTCTGCATACTGAGTTCCACATACCTCCCCTCACACATTCCTGCAACCTGACATAGGTAATTCCCCTTTAAATCAAGACAAAAAATTCTAAAGGGCTTATTGATCTAGCTGTTTTAGATATTGCTTTTTTTCGCACAATGTGAATTTTATTCAGATACATACACAGCACAAAAAAGATGTTGAGTTTTTCTTTTATTGCATATTTATTGTTTTTTTATTGTATATTATACAATAATTACATATCTACTGGTACGTTAAAATGCCTAATACCATTTGTGATAAAAAAAGAAACATGTTAAATCATCAATGCTGTGGCATTTTATGCATTTTAGTAATGCCAAGAATAGTACACAGCTAACAAAAAGTTTAAAGGGATGAAAAGTCAATACTGAATTAAAAGCATTTATGCAATACACTTCCATTGGCAAAATTGTTGCTAGTAAAAGTTATTTCTGTTTCAGTGGCATACGTAGATAGGCTATGGCTGGCTAGAGGATCAGGATTCAAACACCATGCCTGCTCAGAGAACTAGGGGTAGTTTGTAATTACATCAGTGAAGATTACTCCATTTTTTAAGCTACAGACGCAACTTTGGAACGCCTTTGGTGCAGGCTCACATGTATGAGCCTGCACCTGATAGTTAAGCAGCAGTGATCATACCAATGCTTCCTAACCTATATGCCAGCTCTAAAATGGCAGATTAAAATCACCCCCGAAAAGTCTGACTGGAATGATTGACAGCCCCTATTCTTGACTGAGCAGGGGTGAGCATTGCACAAGCAGCTACTTGTGCAATGTTTAATGTAGGTAGCATATTGCTGGCTACAAAACCAGGTGGACAGGTTTGCGGAATTGAACCTTGTCCATCCGGACTTTCATAAATGGGGCCCTTTATTTGTCGTACAAGCCACTTCTGAGTATCTAAGAAGGTGTGGTGTTGAAATACTGGTTCATGAGACACTTACAACATATGTGCGTATGCTGCTGGAAAACAGCAATAACTTTTACTATTGGAAGTATGTCGCCAAATGCTTATATTTCAAAAATAAATGCTCACAGACATATTTCAATTTTTACTTTTTTAAACCTTTAATTGGTGACAGGAAGGGAAAATATAGAAAGACAATATAAGGCAATATAGTTATCACAAATATAGGTATCTAGAGATGGAAAAGGGGCCAAATGCCCTATCTTCTGAAGATTTTGCCCATTTTCCTTCAACTTCATTGCACACTAGAGTTGTCCGTACAGGGGTAAAGTAAGAAAGATATTTGTAAGTAGTTTCATTTTTACTTTATTCTACATCGAGTTATCCAAGATATTTTATTTTATTGCCTCTTCTCCCTGGAAAAATGTCAGTAGACCTCACAATCACTTACACCTTCTTAGAGCAATAAAATAGAAGTGTGGCATAAATTAGCTGTATTAACTTTATTAAAGAGTCAATGCATGCAGTGGGTTTAACAAAACCTAAAGTAGTATAATTCTGTAGATGTGCATTCAGGCTTTGGACAAATGCAAATGCCAGATCAAATTAATGGGTACAGGACCCTATATCACTTTGCACGAACGTGAAGAACAGGACAGCTGGCCTCGTATGGGATGACAGATCTGTGAACAATTTGAAGGACTTTAGTTTGTTCTTCTTTCAACCTCATCTCCCATATTACTTTGTAAAGACATGGCTAGTGATAAGAAATAGAAGTTTAGAAGAGATCTTAAGATAGGGCATATATAAGTAGATGTGATAAGTAAAACCTAATGAGTAACTCCACTTTTACAATTCGAAACAATATGGTCAAAGAATAGAGCTTTGGAGTGCACTGATGTATAACATAAAGGGACGATATATGATATCAGAGAAGAAATAGTTAAATATTGTTAATAGGAGGTAATAGGAGAACCATGAGAGACTAGAGTTATGTAGACCAGTTGGCTGAAGAGGGACTAGAAGTGGAGAGTGTTCAACAGTATAAAAGCAACCTTAGAGATGTAGGTCTAGGAGAAGATAAGGACAATCCTTGAAAAAATATAGATGAGGTAAGTCATTATGGAGTGGGTCAATAATGGTAGCAGAAAGAAAGTTAACCATACAACTTAGTGGGCGAGATAAACATGGCAATAATTAGGAGGGAATCAAATCACATTTAAAGGAACAGTCACGCATACTAATGGTAATTTAAGGTTTAAACCTGTGAATAAAAATTAGATATTTATAAGAGACAAGAGGGGCGCCTCATGTGTGTATCAATATACCAAACAATTGATATAGGAATAAGCCAAATGGGTACTCACATTAGGCCAAAGTACACATATGTACTTGTAGATGCAGGCTGGTAACTCAAGGTGTACCGGCAAACCCTTAAGATGCAAGGACAAGGCTGCTCTCCTCCTCACAGATAAATCTAGAACTGAATGAAGGACAGGAGACAAGAGGGGCGCCTCATGTGTGTATCAATATGCAAAACCAAATGACAACATATAAAGCCAAGTAGGTACTTACATTTGGTCCAAGTACACTTATGTACTAGTAGATGCAGGCTAGTAGCTTATGGTGTACCAGCTAACCCTCTCCAGGTGTAAGTTGGTCAAAGCAGGGGGATCCTGCTATACTTGATGGTGGGTGGAAAGTCAGTTACAGCAGTAATAACTGCTATAGAAGAAGGTCAACCAAAGCTTGTATCACATAAATGAATTTATTAAAAACAAATATTTAAAACATGAGCAAGCAATGGTTAAAATGCAACGCGTTTCTCAGCCCTGGCATGGGCTGTTTCATCGGGCAAAATGAACCTTCTAACTGACTATCCATTTAAACTAAACTTAGACCAATAGCGAACAAGGATACACCCCTAGGCGTGTGTGTGGAGGTATACAATACTAATTGATTAATTTGTAACAACAAAATACTCACAGGAATGGATAAAAACATCATTAGAGCACTTAAATATTTTAAGTGCTCTAATGATGTTTTTAGATTTTTGTGTTTATGCAATATATCAATGTGCATTGTATTTTTAGGATGATTACTTTGAATTAAAATTAGAAGCCTTGGTGATTAGTGTCATAGACCTATGTGAGTGTAGGTAAAAAAACTCTAAAATAGGTTCATTACAATGGACATTTATAATAAAGACATGTCTTTAATTGCGGATAATGAACAATGGTTGGAGATTGGAGAATAAATAGTGGTTGTCAGTGAAATGACCATGTGAGTTTTCCTGTCGAATTATATTAAAGTTATCTATAACGTGGGTAGCAAGATCTTATGAAGCTTTGCAAAGGTTGGGTTCAAAACTGTCTAAGATACTGTATAGCTTTAGGAGGTAGTTTAGCTAGAGGTAATACAATTTGCTCTGCTTCATCATGAAGTGGCAATGCTGATGCAATTGTGGATAAAGGTGCCTGGAATAACAGGTTTTAGGGGTTATTACAGTTGGTGACCAATGAGTTTATGAAGATTTCTTTGCAAAATGGGTTGGCTTTAGTTAAAGGGATAGTCTACTTGATAATGTTTATTGTTTAGGAAGATAGATAATCCCTTTATTACCCATTCCCCAGTTTTGCATATCAAACACTTTTATATTAATACACTTTTTACCTCTATGATTACCTTGCATCTAAGCCTCTGCAGGCTGTCCCTTTATTTCAGTTCTTTTGTCTTATATTTTAGTCAATCAGTGCTTACTCATAAATAACTCCATGGTAGTGAGCACAGTGTTACATAAATGAAACACATGTACTAGCAGTGTCTAACTGTGAAAAACTGTCAAAATGCACTGAGATAAGAGGTGGCCGTCAAAGACTTAGAAATCAGTTTATGAGCCTACCTAGGTTTAGCTTTTATTATTTGTGAGCTGCAGGTGCAATGCTGAATACGGCGAGCGTATTTCTCGCCGTATTCAGCGATGTCTGTCGGACCTGATCCGCTCTGTCAGATCAGGTCCGACAGACATTGATAACTAGAGAAAAAATATCCTGTAGCATATCAGTCTGATCCTACCCAATGACAGTCCAGTGCCAAAATATTAGGCAATTCTTCTTTTATGTTTGCTTGGAACATTAGTTTGAGAATGCTTCTTTTGGGTATTACATGAAGAATTTAATTCACTTTCTTAAGATGAGTAACATTAAAATTAAAAAAATTAATTAAAAAAAATTAAATTAAAATTATGTTAATTCGTAATATAGTTCTTAAGAAGTGTATAGATTTTCTTAACAGCAGAATTCATCTACTGTTCCCAAGAATGGCTTCATGCATTATTGTAATCCTTTCTTCAATTCTACGCTACAATGATAAACATTCAAATTAATGTATACCTTTAACCATTGTTCAATAGATTTTTATTAACAAATTAATGTATTTTCATATTTTTATGATATTTGTGAAAGTTTATATATTCAGCAGAGACATTTGTATGATACAATTATGTGGCTTTCAAAGGGAATGTTGAATTATTTTGATCACTGTAGACATTCTACAGGCACGCATGAAATCAGCAGACAGGAATTCTGTTCTTTTATTCCTTTTTTATAGCTATCTGTCACCTCTGCTTGCTTTAACTCTCTCTCGCTGAGATATCTTTCCAGTTTGTTTTATAGTTTTTCTGCAGATGATTTAGCCCAGAAGCTTTCTGTTTTATCTTCTGTAATCCAGACAGAGATTAGGATCTCATAAAAAGTTTACACTCAGTTGCCTGTCTGTCTGTTGTTATTCATTTTAATAGCAGATTGAAGTCTGATAACTAAGAAAGTAATACACAAACAACATATCACAGTTGTAGAGTCCTTTTCATCAGCTGGATCTTATTAAAGGGATATGGAAGTCAAAATTAAAATGTTTGGATTCTGATACAGTGTACCCTTCTTTTATCAAATGTACCCCTTTTTTGTATTGTCCATAGCATATTATGCCCTTTTCATGAGAAGATTCTTAGGTAAGCTCTGAGTGTTCACGTCCTGAGCATTATATGGCAACAGTGTTTGCAACAATGTTTATAACAATGTTATACATACAGTGCTCAATACACAAGCACACTCTTGAGCCTTTCACAGTAGGATCTCATGGAAAATAGCTACAAAAGATGCCAAGGGAAAAAAAATTGATAATTAATCATTTTCATTGAATTTTAAACAAATATATAAAAGAATGCAATATGCATAACATGTATGTCCATGTCAGTAAAAAGAATTAAAGTTCTATAAAGAGACTTTTAAATCCATAAAGATGTCAATATTTACATGTATGGCATACTTAGTAAACAAACTATTTTTTAAAGAAATAATAATAATAAGTAGAAGAAAGGCCATAGTAATTAAACATCAAGAACAATCTTCAAATAGATAGTTCTATTAGCTAATATAAGTTATGTTTCAAGCTGTTTAGCAGTTAGCACTAGGGTAGAATCCATAACTCTTTAAGAGACCGTAAATTAGCAAACGAAAATAGGTATCTAATTATTCCTTTATTGTCAATTCTTGAGATATCTCATAGTGATTGGTTAATTGGAAATACAGTTTTTCCATAGAGAAAATGGTTCACACCTGTAATTTTTCACATGACTATGGAGGGGAGATTAGGCAATCCCCAGTAATGCGTAAACACCTGACTGGTACTATTAAAGGTCCATTAACTACAGCAGAATTGCAAAATCAACAAATAAAAAGGTGTGACAATTTCAAAGGTCCTTCCCCCTGTAGAATGTGGCAGTCATCAGCCACATATACTGTGAATTCTTGCACATGCTCGGTTGGTGCTGGTGACTCAACAAGTGTGCATATAAAATGATTGTGCATATTTTGAAGTGAATTGAAAAGATTTTTTATTAATTTCATGCTCTATCTAAAAAGTGCACAAGTTTTACATTGATTGTGTAAGGGTACTGGTTTATTAAGAACTATTACATAGGGTTCAAATGGCAGTTGGTAATCTAAGTATGAATTAATAAGGTTCACTACATCCCTCCTGAAAGATGATACAATGGGACAAGACTAAAACACATGTAGGAGGGTACCCCATTCTTCACACCAACCCCAGAATTTGTCCTTGGCAGCAGGAAATACTTGATGAGATGAAGTACTTAGCTGTAAGTTTTTAACATTTCATATCATTCTTCCTTAGTGGGTGGAGAGAACACATTTTATTCCAGGTGCTAGCATATGATGTGAGAGGGACAACAGGAGAGAAGAGTAATTTGTAGATAAACAAAATTGTGCTTCTGGTTGGGACTGCAGTGACATGCAAGCTTTCTAAAGGAAAGTATCTCTAACTACTTGTATCTGGTTTAATGGTTTCTCCTGTAAGTGTTTATCAGTTGCATATGGAGTGTTTATCAGTTGCATAGAATTGTCTATAATGTAAATTGGAAAACTTTATACAATTTTACTCTCTACCTGATTAATGAAAGTTTGATTTTAACTTCCATGTCCAATTAACAAAATATCAACGTATCACCTAGATTACGAGTTTTGCACTAAACAGGGTGCGTAACTAACGCAATAAAATGAGCAGTACCGCACTTTCCATAGCACTGCCATTCCGAGTTACTGAAAAACCTCCTTGTGTCGTGCGCTATGGTGCGTTAAGCTCCATACCGCACAAAAGTCAAGGGCTGAGTTTACGTGCTTTCGCACGCTTTCCCCCATAGACATCATTGGCGAGAGAGTGTTAGAAAAAATCTAACACCTGCAATCGCAGAATGGCAAATCGCCGTAACGCAATCACATTGATGTCTATGGGGGAAAGTTACATTTAAACCTAACACTCTAACATAAACCCTCTAGTCTAAGCACCCCTAATCCGCCTCCCCCGACATCGCCAACACTAATAAAAGTTATTAACCCCTAATCTGCTGCTCCCTATCGCCGACACTAATAAAAGTTATTAATTCCTAATCCGCCACTCCCCGACATCGCCGACACTAATAAAAGTTATTAACCTTTAATCCCCCACTCCCCAACATCGCCAACACTAATAAAAATTATTATTATTTTGGGTGGTTGGTTGGGTGGTGGGTTTTACTGTTGGGGGGACTTTGTAATTTTTTGTATGTGAAAGAGCTGTTTAACTTAGGGCAATGCCCTACAAAAGGCCCCTTTAAGGGCAATTGGTAGTTTATTGTAGGTAAGGGGGTGTTTTTATTTTGGGGGGCTTTTTTATTTTTATAGGGCTATTAGATTGTTTTTATTTTTGATAATTTAGTTTATTATTTTTTGTAATCTTAGAGTTTTTTTATTTTTCGTAATTTTAGTGTTTATTATTTTTTGTAATGTTAGATTTTTTAATTTTTCGTAGTATTAGGTTTTTTTAAAATTTGTAATTTAGGTTTTTTAATTGGTAGTTTTTTTATTTTATTAGAATAGTAATGTTAGGTTAATTTATAGTTTAAAGTAAGTTTTATTTTATTTCACAGGTAAGTTTTTTTTTTTTTATTGAATAATTTTTATTGGGTTTCAGATCACATATAATTACAACATATTATTCTACATCTGTACAGGATTATTAACAAAACAGCATCTTGGTAGTAGAATAATTCAGATGACCCCAAGTTTTTATTAATAAACTAATAACTAGCTCCCTTAAGTATCGTCTAGTGGTTCTGTTGTGAGCTGTATACAGAAAGAAGAGGAGAGAGAAATAGTAAAGAGGGGAGAAAAGAAGGGAGAGGAAAAAGGGAGGAATATGTGAGATAAAGTGCTAGATCCCAGCTTTACATTTAGATCAACTTAGTCTATTTGAGTAAGACCTTGTTCCCAAATAAAGAGTATGTCTGTAATAAACTCATGTTTACCCATGTAGTGGTAGTGTTGCCTTTCGAGTGTTAAAATATGGTGCACTTCAGCTATCCATTGTGAGTGCGTGGGGGTCTTTTGTGTTTTCCACTGCCTTGGTATTAATCTTTTTGCACTTGTAAGCATCAACTGGAGTAGTTTTTTACGGTAGGCACAATAGATTGGCGGAAAAATATTAAGCAAAATAACCCTAGGGCCTAGAGCTACTCTCAAGCCTATAATCTTATGAATGCTACGTTCTACCTGTGTCCAAAAGGTCTCTAACAGGGGACAATCCCACCATATATGTGACATAGTGCCCGTCCCACCGCATCGTCTCCAGCAAGTAGAGGAAGCGGAGGGGTATATGCTCTTAAGACGCTGGGAAGTTTATTACCACCGGGCAAGAATTTTATAGTTTAGTTCGGACAAGACCAGAGAGGAAGAAGCGGAGTGCGTCATCTTGAAGCTGAGCTTCCATTCATCGTCATTAGTCATCTCTGGTATCTCCGAATTCCACTTCTCTACGAAAGTCGGTCGTTGGTCTGGGAAGGAGCCCCTGATTAATTTGTAGGATAGTGAGAGATGCGTTTTTTTGATCTCTGGAGTCACACACAGACGCTCAAAGGCTGTTAGTGGTCTAGAGATACTGCTTCTGTACGTACTGTTGTCAAGCGCGTGCCTTATCTCAAGGTATGCATACCATCTCTGAAAGGGGGGTCCTAATTCCTCACTCAACACTATTCTGTCCTTGATCTTACCCGACTTCAATAGTATATAAATGGGCAGGTTGCTTAACTGTTCTTTGTCATTGATGTAGTCAAAAGTCAAATTTTGGAAAAAAATCTGATTACCCAATAAAGGGGTCAGGGGCGAAACCGGGGTGGAAATTCCTGAGAAATGTGTGATCACGTGGTCCCATACATCCAACATGGCCCTAATATAACTATTTTGGTATGCCAGAGGCGGTCTATGGTTTTTGGGTAACCATGCAATATCTCTCATAAACTTAAGTTTTAATAGTGAACTTTCAATTTGTATCCATAGAGCTGACTGAGACGCATGGGACCAGGAGATCACTCTAGCCATATGTACAGCTCTGTAATAATTCATAAGATTTGGAACATTTAGTCCCCCATCTTCCCTATGTAAGTAAAGGGTGTGCTGAGACACTCTAGGCCTCCTATATGACCATATGAATGAGTTAATCATCTTTTGTTGGGCTCTTAGGTAGGCATTAGGTACTGCCATTGGCAACGTCTGAAAAAGGAACAGATATTTCGGCACCAGCATCATCGCACCAGCATCATCTTTACCGTGTTTATCCTTCCCCTCCAGGACAAATGGCCCTGTTTATGCCAGCCCTCCAGGAGGGTTTTTACTGAGCTCTGGAGACTGATGTAGTTAGCTTGGAATAGGTTTGTGTAATTACAAGGAATCGTCAGTCCTAAGTACTTAAGTTTATCCGTGATTCGAAACACTGTGTGTGATTTAAGAAAGTCAATATCCTGTTGAGGTGTGTTTATCAGTAAAAGTCCCGACTTCTCCATATTGATCGAGAAGTCAGATATTAGTCCGTAAGCGTCTAATGTCTGTATTAATGCAGGGATAGAAGAGGAGGGTGATTGCAGCGTGAAGATTATATCGTCCGCAAATAGCAAACACTTTTGGGTGATATGGTCGTATTGTATACCTAATATGTCCATGTTATCCCTAATTTTTATGGCAAGAATCTCAATAGTGATAGCAAACAAAAGTGGTGACAACGGGCAACCCTGGCGGGTTCCATTAGTAATGGAAAATGGATGTAATATGGTCCCATTAACCCGAACTCTGGCCTGCGGGCCCGAGTACAATGCCTGTATTCTAGATATAAATGCAGCAGGAAGACCAAATTTTGATAGGGCCCCCCACATGAAATGCCAGTTGACCCTGTCAAAAGCCTTCTCGGCGTCAGTTGATAAAAGCGTTAGAGGTGTCTTGTTGTCATGTGCTGCTTGCAAGGAATATAGGACTCTGATCGTGTTGTCCTTTGCTTCTCTACCCTTAACAAACCCTACTTGATCTGGGTGTATGATAGGTAGGAGGGTATTTAAACGGTTTGATAGTATTTTAGCATATATTTTCATATCAATGTTTAGAAGCGAAATAGGTCTATAGCTACCCGCCAGAGTGCCCGGTTTATCAGCCTTTGGTATTACTGTGATAGTGGCCTCTAATAGAGAACTAGAGAATCCCCCCCCCTTCATCAATCGAGGTGAATAATGTATGTAGTGGTGTACTCAGTTGAGATTGAAGTAACTGATAGAATTTGGCCGTTAGTCCATCCGGTCCAGGGGATTTACCATTAGGAAGTTCCTTAATGGTATTCAGAATTTCTTGTAGAGTGATTGGGGAGTCTAATGTGTGTCTATCTTCCTCTAAAATCCTTGGGGTTGTTACCGTGTCAAGATATTGCGAGATATTAGTGAGTTTCTCCTGAGATACGCTAGGGTTGAGATTGTAAAGCTTAGAGTAATAGGATACAAAGGTATCAGCAATGTCTTCATGTTTACTGACTAACCTACCAGATGGGTGCATAATGGATTTGATAAAGGAAGTGTATTTTTGTTTTTTAAGCATTCTAGCTAAGAGCTTCCCTGCTTTGTTACTCTCCGCAAAAAATTTGGCCTTGGTAGTTAGGGCTCTCAAATGTGCTTTCTGAGTCAGGTAATTATTAAGTCATTCCCTCGCTAAAGTAAGGTCCGCAAGCGTGTGTTCAGAAGTCGGGTCCGCCTTATGTCTCCTATCTGCAATATTTAGACTCTCAGTTAGCGATAGAAATTCGGCCGTTCCCAACTTTCGGAGTGTAGCTGTATGTTTTATTAAGTGACCCCTGATAAAGCACTTATATGCCTCCCAATTATTTGCCGCTGATGTATCTTCTGGTTTATTAACTGAAAAAAACTCATTAGATGCTTTGGTAAGCTCTTCTAATATTGCCTGGTTTGTCAAAATGGACTCATCTAGTCTCCAATTCAACGTATTTTTGGGTCTAGTGCGCCAGTTGAAAACTGATAATACCATGCTGTGATCTGACCATGAAGTATGTGTTATTTTGGACTGTTTCAGTTGGGTCAAGAGCCCCTGGTTGCACATAATATAGTCCAGCCGGGAATACGAATGTTGGGGGTGGGAAAAAAGGTAAAATCTTTCTGTGTGGGGTGTACTATTCTCCAAGTATCGAATAATGATAGAGAGGAGAAGGCTGCACCATTAGCTTTTAATGTTTTATTGCTAATGTATGATTTCCCGGTGGAATTATCCAGCACGGGATACATAGTAAAATTAAAATCCCCCCCCCATAATAACAGGGCCCTTAGAAATATCCAAAACTGCATTTATAGCTGATTTGAAAAAGAAGTGTGTCGGTCTGTTTGGTGCGTAGATATTGGCCAGAGTGACCGGTGAGCCATAGCATAACCCAACTAAGATCAAAAGTTTGCCCTCCTTGTCTGTGTGTTTCTGAAGGAGCTCAAAAGGGACATTTCGTCTAATTGAGATACAAACGTCATTTTTCCTATTTGTGCCTGAACTATAAAAATGTTTATCAAAGTATCGTGTGGCTATTTGAGGTTCATGTTGTTTCTTAAAATGGGTTTCTTGTATCATAACTATATCTAAGAAGTCACAGTACGCAATTGAGCGCTTTTCATCTGACAAGAACCCTTTCACATTCTGAGTGGCTAATGTCAAAGAACTCATTTCTGATGATGGTGTCAGACAACAGGAGTCAGAGAGCGTGTATATCTCTGTTAGGGTATTCAGGTGTTATTAAGTACGGGACTGTCACTAGGAAACTATAGTATTGAAAGGGGAGGGGGGGGAAAGAGGAAGAATAAAAGGCGAGAATAGAGAATGTACCACTAGACAATTTATACTTTTTCTTAAAGAACTTATCTACCAAACCTAGTATAAGGGAACAGTACAATAATGCAAATATAATCAAAACAGAAAATTCACAACAAGTGAGGCAGGTCAACAGACCGGGTATTAACTTTACATCACATATGTATAATTCAACCAGATCACAAAAAATAAACTCTATTATTTTAAGCTTAGCTGAAATTTAACATCTCGTATAGTACATGGTCAATTTGTGGTTGGGGGCTACAGACCCAAGCCATGCAAACGTCTTTTGACGAAAAGTTAACAGGGTCTAGACAGTATCAGTACCCTCTAACATCAGCAGTCCTATCTATTGGTAACTAACATCTTGGGCAGTGAACTAGAATGGTCTTACACCTTCGTCACACTATATTCAAACTTCGTGACTCACTGAGTTAATATGGCAATTACATTAAGTAAGGCTGGACTGTACTATACAGAGGTATCAAAAGTTACGGAATTGATGGCCTGGACATATAAATGTTCCTTGTCTTGGCAACGTCTGTGAACTAATACTAAACCTAATTATTTAGAGAACTTATGCAAATTATATAAAACAGATACAAGATTTTAAAATTGCCTTAACCTAAGGGGGACTCTGAACTCTGTGTCCCCTCGTACCCACCGCCCAGCTCCAGTACGCAGCAAAAGGAGCCTGCAGTCCAGAGCTAGAAAGTGGAGGGCTGTGTGTCCCGGGGGCCCAGACGTCCAGATTAGCCAACATCAACTAAAGGAGTACATTTCAATAATGAATAAAAGAACGCCCTAGTATAACAATATAACTGACTATGAGTAAGTCACATATGATATGTATGGAGACAGCATATAACAGTTAAACATAAACCTAACTGTGTTCCATCTTTAATTAAGTGTAAAACAAAATGTTGTAGTGTTTTAGACGTGGCATATTGAAACAGTCAAGAAAACCTGAGTGATAAAAAATAAAACACAAAAATAAATGTTTGTGAGCAAATTTTGGCTATGCAAATACCATCATGTGCAAGGAAAACATAGCAGCAAGCGGTTTTCAGAAGTAAATCTTAAAAACTGTGTTGTGTGATTTCAGATTTGGTTAGAAACTCAATAACTCGGACTTCCTGTTAGGGGGTGGAGACTACTGGCCGCAGGTTGCAAGTCGGTGTGCTGGCTGACTACCATCATTTTTATCCCCCCTCTCTTTGCTCTATTGCCCCAGACCCTGGGGTTTTCGTGGGGCCACGGCGAGGACGTCGTGCAGGAGAAAGAAAGTCTAAAAGGCCTGTGAGGCTAGCGGCAGAGCTGCATACCTGCTTTTAACTGTTGAAGTGTTCTTTTGTTTCACTCTAAACACCCGCTTAGTACAAGAGATTTCTCTGGGTATGGAGCCTATATAAAGCAAGTCTCGAAGAGTGTACCCCTCATAGAGGGATTTACTGTCACAAGTTGAGACCCGGCAGGAATAAAGCTGGGAGTGCATAATTACCGTGGTCTCGGTGATACCTAGGAGCCTGTGCAGCGGGTCGAGTTTCACTGCCTGGTCTGGTGACGTGTCCCCGCGAGAGCCGCCCGGGTGCGGCGGAATGATCCGTGTCTAACAGCTCACGCTAAAGTTCCGGAGGAAGTGGGCCACAGCGTTTAAGCAGGCTTCGTGTGACTGTCTCGGTCAAGCTGCAAGTGTAGCGGAGGTCGAATCCAGGTGAAGGCGCTCCGGACCAGAAGGCAGATCTTTTGTATAGCCGGCACTAGAAGTGCACACGCCTGAACTGCAAGTATACGGGTTAAAATTTACATCTCTGCTTTATCACCAAAAGGAAACGTATTTCTGCACTAAGCTAAAAGTGTCTAAAAAAGTTAAAATCATTATGGAGAAGAGTTTGACAGAATTTATTCTTTGAAAGGATTGACTCTAAACTAAGTATATTAGCGCAGCAGGTCGAAGAACTGCATAAAGGGTGGATTATACCTTTTTCATAGGACAATTATGATTGAAGCAATGTGAACTGAGTGACTTTGTTTTCCCCTATTTACAGAGGAAAAGGAAAAGAAAAACAAAAACTGATTAGTCCTAGTTTCTTTGTTCTCTCATAGTCTCTTGGTTTCTTTCTCTTTCTTTTTGTTGTTTTTTGGTTTGCATAAAAGAGAGCATAACTGGTTTAACCTAGGATTGTTGTCCAATACGCAAATGGTATAGCTTAAATTTATATAAAGAGGGACTAGAGTTTTTTAAAAAAAGAGAAGAAGGGAAAAAAAATAAAAAGTTACAAGGGAGTTCTCACTTAGCTGTTGTCAAAACTGGATTCAGTGAAATTTTGTCCCTATAGAGATATCTCTTGGTTATTATATATAAGTTAAGATTTGAGCAATATTGTTGCTGCTTGTCTATCTAAAATGGTATCTTGTGTTGTTTTTTTTCACAGAGACTGATATTACTGCTGTTCCTCCCAATAGGGTATAGGCTGGCTTTTCCAGCAAATTCACATAATTTTTCCTGCACACTTATAGCACCTCAACACTCACTTATATAAACTTATTCTCATCCTCCAGGAAATTTTTTTCTTTTTCTGTACACACATAGCACCTCAACACACACTAATACAAACTCAATCTCACTCTCTAGGAAACTTCTCCTATTTTCACATATTGACATTTAATGTCTCTTCTTTTCCTAATTAGGATACACACTGGTCTTCATCAAACCAAATTAATAGTTGTATGCTACAAATCACTGGGTTTTTTTTCAACACTTAATTCACCTATTTAACACCCTGAAGGATTTTTTTTTTTTTTTCTCTTCACAAGTTTGAGAGTGTTCATATCACTTGGTACTTTTTCTCCTTTTTTCTATCCCACCAATGGAAAAATGTATTACTCATAAAAGCTCTAGTTCCCCAAAAATGCCGGCAAAATCTAAAGATAAGAGAACTAAGACAGCAGACACTAGCATAGACACTATGTCAGATTCAGTTCCTTTAGTTATAGATACCCAGGCCTTAATTGGTCAATTGGCGGCCATTTTCTCACCCCAGTTTGATTCTATTAAGAAAGAGTTAGGTGCGATCTCTACTGACATTGCAACACTCACTTCAGAAATTAAGCATTTCTCAATTAGATTAGTTGAAGCCGAAGAAAGGATATCGGCAGTAGAGGATCAGACAAATATACAGCAAGGAATTCTTAAAAAACATGAGGATAAAATAAATAACATGCAATTGCGCCTGGAGGACCTGGAGAATCGCTGCAGGTGCAATAACATAAGAATTATTGGCCTTCCGGAGCTCCCGGAGTTTGAAGATCTCATGACATTCACCTCTATGACCTTGCCACAGGCCCTGGGTATGCCATCACACCTTTTACCTTTGATTGTGGAGAGGGCACATAGAACCCGTCCCAGGAAAAATGTTGAGATCGGGGCAGCTAGACCAAGAATGATTATCTTCAGACTCCTGAAGTTTCAGAATAAAATAGAATTACTGAACCTTTTCAAGAAAAGGAAAAATGAGCCGGTGATATTCGGTAACAACAAGATTTTGTTGTTTCAGGATTTCTCCATTGAAACTACTGCTAAAAGAAAAATCATGGCCCCATACTGTACTCAATTAATAAATAAAGGTATAAATGCATGGCTTATGTATCCGGCTAGAATTATAACATACGTTAATGGTAGCAGACAAGTATTTAATGAAGTAACTGAGATTATTGAATTCTTAAAAACTATGGGATAACAAAGACATGTTCAGAATGCACATCAAAATGTCTGCACTTTAATCTTGATATTTAGAGTGAAGGTTTATGGTTGGATTAAGGTTTTTTTTTTTTTTTTTTCTTCTCTCTGTCTGTTTTTGAGGACAAAAGAGAGAGAAAGGGAAGGAGAGAGGAGGAAGGGAAAAGAAAAGGAAAGAGAAGAAGAGGGGGCAGAAAGAAAGAAAAGAAAACGGGGAGATGAGTTGTAATAAACAGAATGACAGATAGTGTGAGGATTTTATCCTGGAATGTGGGGGGGATATTATCCCCAGTGAAACGCAAACTAGTGATTAAAACTTTAGGCAAGATGCAGCCTGACGTGGTTTGTTTACAGGAAACTCATTTATCTGAGATGGAAGCAACTAAATTAAAGATTAAATGGGTTGGTGAAGTAATCTCTACTAAAGGCTCAAATAGAAAATGCGGCGTAGCGATTTTACTACATAAACAATTAGATTACAAAATAATCAAGATAGAGGTTGATAGTCAAGCGAGATATATCCTACTTCAAATATCAGTTAAAAATATAAAGTTTGTAATGTGCAACATATATGCACCGAATAGACTATCAGTGGATTTTTGGGAGAAAATTCAAAATAAGGTATTTCCATATAAAAATCAAAATTTAGTAGTCTGTGGAGATTTTAATATGACACTAGATCCGGAGTTGGATCGATTTTCACAAAGAAACATAGCCAGTAACAGACATATGTCAAAATATTTTAAGAAATTTTGTAATAGAAACATAGATATTGACGGCAGATAAGAGCCATAGGCCCAGCAAGTCTGCCCGACCTTACCTAACAGTATAAACTTATCTAGTTCGTAGGATAGCCCTATGCTTGTCCCATGCATTTTTAAAGTCCCCCACAGTGTTTGTTGCTACTACCTCTTGAGGAAGTTTATTCCATAAATCAATCACTCTTTCTGTATAAAATGAAATTGGTAGACATTTGGCGGATCCAAAATCCTGATAGACTCAGATACACTTGTGAATCGCGTGCACATAGAACATTTTCCAGGATTGACCTGTTTCTAGTGGCTGAATCACTCTCTATTTGGCAAGTAAAGCCTGATATTGGAGAGATCCTGATATCGGACCACGCAATAATTTCTTTAACAATTTTATTGAAGGACATAGGTAATTCTCAGAATAAGGTATTTTCTTTCCCTCTGTCTCTATGTTCTGAGCCCAGATTTCGCGCATGGCTACAAATGAAATGGCATGAATATGTGATGGATAATGTTGAGTATAGAAATAAAATTGAAATCTTTTGGGAAGCGGCTAAAGCTGTGCTTAGAGGAGAGATTGTAGCATATTTAAATGTTCGTTCGAAAAAGATTAAAGCTAGAGAAGTTGAATTGGCAACAAGTGTACAGAAGAGATACATTCAGGTACAACAGGATCCTTCCCAGCAAAACTGGGACAGTTATATTGTTATTAGAAAGGAAAGAGATCTCTATTTAAAACAAAAATCGATAGCTGAGGAACTAAGATTAAATAGATTTTATAGGGGTTTCCATGGAAGGTCAGCTAAATATCTAGCTAGTCTTACTAAATGTAGAAAGAAAAAAAACTTTATACCTGTCATTAAAGACAAAGAGACTAGACATTATGAAACAGGGAAGATTTGCAAAATTTTTTCTGCTTATTACCAGAATATATATTCTACAGTAGAAATAAATTTTGATAATCAAGAGAGATTTTGGTAAAAAATAGTGACCCCAGAACGTTCAGAGGAGGACTTAAAGATATTAAATGAACCTATAACTAAAGAAGACATTAGTAATGTCATTGATAAATTGAAAGGTAACAAAGCCGCTGGCCCGGATGGATTTCCATCAGAGTTCTATAAATGTCTAAAGGAAGAATTAGTGCCAATTTTAGAGCAGCTTTTCAATAAATACTATACAGACAATACGCAGATTTCAACTTATTTTTCAATGGCCAATATCTCTCTTATATTGAAGAAAGACAAGGATGTAGAGGACCCAGCCTCATATAGACCGATATCGGTCTTAAACTCTGATTACAAGATTTTAACAGCTATTTTAGCTAGTAGGTTTGCGCTATGTCTACAAAAACTTATTCATCCAGATCAATCTGGGTTCATGATCAATAGAAATTCTAGCAAGAATATACGTAAATTAACAACTTTCTTGGATTATGCATGGAATCATGAGCAGCTAAACAGAAGACACGACATGGCAGTTTTAACATTAGATGCAGTTAAAGCATTCAACTCCATAGTCTGGGAGCACTTATTTTTTTCATTAGGGAAATTTGGGATTAGAGGTAATTTTGCACAATGCATTCATAGAATATACTCAGATCCTATTTCGTATCTAGTAGTAAATGGGACGACTTCTTCTAAAATTCTATTACAGCGTGGTACCCGACAAGGATGCCCATTATCACCTCTACTGTTTAATGTTGCGTTAAAACCACTTGCAATTCAGGTAAGAAAGTATCTAACTGGGATCCCACTAGGTTCATCTTGTTTGAATATATCACTTTATGCCGATGATATACTACTTTTTATAAAAGATCCACAACAATCTATCCCCATCTTGATCCAGTTGTTGGAAGAGTTTAGCTCGTTCTCAGGATATAGAGTTAACAGTGGGAAAAGCGAATTGATGATTGTAGGCAAATCTCCTCCCAGATTTTCTATTACTGCTTTTAAAGAAGTGGAGTCCATCAATTATCTAGGGCTAGTCCTGCATAAAAATCCTAAATATTGGTACATTGATAATTATACTTCTCTATTTCAAAAAATTAAAGTAGATTTGCAACTATGGTCCTCTTTCCCGTTATCTTTAACGGCGAGAGTTAATTTAGTTAAAACCATTATCTTTCCACGGTTGCTATACCCCCTACAAAATTTACCATTATTTTTACGTAATAGTGATGTAAGGAAATTGTGTTCTCATTTCTCGAAATTTATATGGGGGGGGGGGGGGAAACGCGTATATCACTAGCTAGATTAACACAGAAATCATGGGCAGCTGGGCTATCATTTCCAGATATCAGACTATACAACATTGCCTCATTAATAAAAATTGCCATTGATTGGCTAGCTAAATCAAATATATATTCTACTTTTGAAGAAGAATCTTTTTTGATACATCCTTTTGCATTGGCAGCCATAATTCATTGCAATCCTAGACAGCTACCTTCTAATGTCTCTACTTTGATTACATTTAAAAATATAGTTCTTGCTTGGCAGAAATTTTGTAAAATATTTGAGATAGAGTTTTCTTTGTCTGAATTTCTCAATATTCTGGGTAATCAACTTTTTTTACCTGGTATCAACCAGAGGTCAGAAAAAGAAAAAGAAAAAGGCTTAAAGCTGGTATGTCAAATATTAGGCCCGGATGATTTAGTGTTACAAGGGGAAATCTTGTTTGCTTCATTTAATCTACCCAGATCTGATTTATTTGCATTTTTTCAGATTCGCCATTTTATCGCTGCACAAAATTGGAAGTTGCCTTTGCCTATTGCGTGGTCCGATGTCAGGATTATCTTACAAAGATTTATCTCTGGTGTAACATCAATTTCATTAATGTATGATATTATGTTGTCAAAGCAAACTCAAGGCTTGGTGGATAAGATTTGTAATTTTTGGTTACCATTAATTCCAGATATAGATCATGATAGAATTCACCAGAGTTTTAATAGTTTGGATGTGTGCCGAATTCCTTCATATTGGAAGGAATCACACATGAAACTTATAAATAATTTCTATCTACATCCAGCGAAAATAGCTAGATTTTATCAGGCCGGATCCGCAGAATGTCCAAGATGTCATTATCAAAAGGCAGATCTGTATCACATGTTCTGGGCCTGTCCCAAGATAAGGCAGTTATGGCAAAAAATCATTTACTGGTTCAACACCGTCCAGAATTCATCGGTCTCCCTCACATTCCAGGATATCGTCTTATTATTTAAGACACCCAGTAATCAAGATTATCGTTGGGTATACCCTTTAAATATTATAATTTTAGTTGTAAGACAGTGTATTTTAAAGAGTTGGAAAGCGAGAAGAGCTCCTCCTCTATCTATTGTTTTTCAGATGATACAGGAGCAGATTATTTTTGAATCTTACCATCTTCAGACTCCCTCAGAAAAAGAATTAAAAAGTTTTTATATGGGTGGTATTCTATTATTAAGACATATTCTCCAGCCATCCAAAAACAGATATTAGCTCTTTTCCTATCTTCCATTAGTTTTATTGAGATGGTAGTATTAGAATTGTTTCCATATAATTGGATTAGGAATCCTGCCGAGATATATATTTTGTTTTGTTTTGTTTTTTGTTTTTTTCCCCAGCCCCTCCTGGCTAACCCCATGAGGTGCTAAAAAAACAAGAAAAAATGCCGACAAATGATTAGTATATGTTGTTTCTCAGATTCAGGTGTCTTGTATTGTTAATAAATCTTAGAGTCTGATAAGTAATGTAATTGACAATATGACAAGATCCTTGTTTATTGTATAGTTTATTTTAAGATTTGTTTATTGTCATTCTTTTTTGTGCGGCAATTAATAAAGAGATTTAAAAAAGAGAAACTCAATAACTCAACAACAGTATATATACTTGCCGCGTGTTCTTCTAATTCTTGCGGTAAACTGTAATGCAGTAACACTTTGTCCAATTCTTTTCAGAAACCTTCTGACAGAGTTACTCATAAAGATACAATGCCTATTTGAAAGAAAAAGGAAGAGTAAAAAAGTAACAGAGCAGACAATCAACCTGGTTGCGACAGTCCAGAGTCTTGTGGACCAGATTGCTTCCGTTTGAGCTGGTTAGTCGGCTTTTCCGGCCCAGACGTCTTCTGTGACTTTGCAGCCACCCTACCTTTAGGAGGATTTTGTGGTGGTTGTGTGGGGTCTTTACTTGGTGTAGAGATTCCCATTAGATTGCAGAATTTTTCAATATCATTAAGAGATTTACATTCACATCTGTTTCCATTCTTAGTAGCTATAACTGATGTAGGAAATCCCCATCTATAGGGAATCTTCAGCTGGCGCAAGTGAAGGGTTAAGACCGAAAAGTCTCTCCTTTTTTTGCAAAGTTCTTGTAGACAGATCTTGAAATATTTGGATTCGACTGCCTTGATACATCACATTTTGCTGCTTCCTGGCCAGGTTGTATATATCCTCCCTATGCTGGTAACTTTGAAATCGGACTATAATATCCCTGGGAGGCGAGTCTGCGTCCCGCCTTGGGCGCAAAGCTCTATGAGCTCTATCTAGTATAATGGTGGCTAGCTCCATGTCTCCTGCACCAGCCATCTCAGAAAACAGTCCTTGTAGATATTCTTGTATCTCATTGTTCTGTACCACCTTGGGTATTCCTCGAAATCGCAAGTTATTGCGTCTGGTAAGATTTTCGAGATCATCAAGTTTGTCCTCGAGATCAGTAAAGTGTTGTTGCTGGTGAGATACTTTAGAGGACAAGTCTGCCATTTTTTGGGAGAAGACAAATTCATGCTCTTCCAAAGAGTCGACTCTGCGGCTCAAATCTGTAATATCCTTCTTTAAGTCCGCACATTCTTAAATTATGCATGTCTTAAACTGGTTGATTAAAGCTTCCATGGCTCTATAGGTTATTGGAGGTTCTTCTTCTATGTTAGTCATCTCAGGAGATGTACTCCTAGAATTGTCAGAGCCGTCATTCTTGTCTGCAGTAGCGTTAGATTTCACAAGTGTCGAATTCAGCTTTTGTTTGTCCTTTCCCGCCTGCTTAAAAAAGGCGTTGACCACTTCTTGAGATTTTTGTGGTGTATTTTGTGCCTTATCAGGCTTTACTACTCTCCTCTGCGACATCTTGCGTTTGTCGAATTGCTGGATGTATTTACAGACTGGCCTGGCAAACCCCACTCCCCGGGGACTGTACCCTCACAGGGTGATCACGGAGAAGGGGAAGTGGGTATGACCCACTGTCACCAAGTACAGTGGAAAAGGGGGGGGAGCAGGACAAGATATGGCGCTGTAGCACGCTCTATATATCCTGTAGATGTATCTTTGTAAACAGGTTTCAGGAGCTTCACTTCCCTTGCAGTAGGGATGCTAAATATTTCAGTCAGGCGTGGGTTAAATATTTTCTGATGTTAGAACTGCAGATCAGCAAAAACACTTGCAAAGCATTAAAATTGGTAATCAGATACTTCACAGAGCTGTCACATTAAAGACACAGTAAACTTAGAGTAGCCTTAAAGTGAGTGTGATATAATGTAGGTCACCACAGACCCATTGACATTATCTGGGGTGCATTTCAGTCCATTTTACACTTTAGGTTCCTTGTCCAGAGAAGTTATCTAAAGCATCACAGAAGTAGGCTGCATTTATTAATTTCAAGCACAGTAAATAAGGCTGTAGAGTGCACTCAGCACCTGATGTTCTTCACCAGTCATAAAGCTTATGGAGGAGCTAGAGTTATATGCTGCATCACAGTTCTCCAGAGTGCAGGCCTTATCAGTTTAAACATGTGGGATGGGAGCTTATTATAAGTGGAGACACGTAACTTGTCAGATAGCTATGGTTGTTTATCATAATGTGCATTTATGTCCAGAATTTTCCCATAATATCTGATGGAATTGTCCTCAGCCAACCTGTGGGATTATTCCCCTCTAGCTCCTACCGCTCAAGATTGGGGATAAAAGTTATTCACATCCAGTGCCTAGCTACTGCTGTTATGGGGTATAGTATGTCACTAACGTGCCCTTTAGTGTATAAATAGCCCGGTAGCGCTAATGCTCTCAATAATAACATGGAGCTTACCGGATCTGCAGGGTCACAGCGTCTCAGCATGTCACAGCTTGTCACAGAAACCTCGGAGCGGAGCCCCGACCCTCCGAGGTATTGTCAGATCAGCCAGTCTGTGCGGGAAGTATTTTCAAGTGCCGGTACACTTCCACATCCACTCCGGTCACCAGCAGGTCCAAACTCCTCTGCGAATGTTAGCCCCGGTTAGGTATGCAGATGACCTGACAGCTGCTGACATCTTCTCACTGCGCCATCTTCAACTAGGCCTCTAAGGCGCCACTAGAAAACGGTCCCAGATATCACACAATGCAGATATCTTGCGTTGGTATTGACCTCTCCAAGCACCGGCAGTTACCCGCCGGCCTGTAGATAGTAATTCAGTTGGATGAAGCTGGAAATAAGCTCAAAACACCCGGTCTGTGCAAGAGCCTCAGAATGCTGCGGCCATCTTAGTCGACCGCTCGCTCCGCCAGCCCACAGGTAAGTTTTTATTTATTTAAAGATAGTTATATTGTAAGTTTTAATTTAAAGTTAGGGGGTATTAGGTTTAGGGGTTAATAGTTTAATTTAGTGTTTTGCGATGTGGGGGACGGCAGTTTAGGGGTTAATAGGTTTAGTTTATTAGTTGCGATGTCGGGGAGCGATGGTTTAGGGGTTAATAAGCTTATATAGTGTTGGTGATGTGGGGGGCCGGAGGTTTAGGTGTTAATAGGTTTATTTTAGTGTCAGCGATGTGGGTGGGCAGCAGATTAGGGGTTAATAGGTGTAATATAGTATTTCTGATGCGGGAGGGCGGCGGTTTACAGGTTAAATAAGCAGGCACTACCCAAGGTTCTGAACCAAAAATGGGCCAGCTCCTAAGCTTTCATTCCCGCTTTATCAAATAAAGATACCAAGTGAACAAAGAAAAATTGATAATAGGACTAATTAGAAAGTTGCTTAAAATTGCATGCTCTATCCAAATCATAAAAGAAAAAAATTGGGTTTAGTATCCCTTTAATGTTAAAATTATAAAAACAAGACATTTTTACAAACATGAAAGACACACATAATTTTGCATTATACTTTGCAATATACTCTGCTAAGGTAAAGGGACATTTGCATTACATTTGAATTACATCTTTGGTTATTAATATATTTACAATATACTTATATTGGCAAATATGCATCTAGTAAAAGTTATCATTGGTTTAGTGTTAACATTTTTCTCTGCACGTGCATGTGAAGCATAGCTAGATATTATAAGTGCACCAGAGAAGGGCCACAAAACTAATAAGGGGAATGGAGAATTTAAGCTATGAAGAGAAGTTAGCCAAACTGGGTCTGTTTACTCTAGAAAAAGGAGCTTCAGAGGTGACATGATTATATTATATAAATATATTCAAGGTCCATATACAGAGATGGTGGAAGCTCTATTTATTCCAAGAAAATTGTTTATGACAAGAGTTCAAAATTTAAGGGTGGAGGAAAGTAGTTTTAATCTCCAGCAATGTAAATGTTTTGTTCACTGTAAGAACAATTAAATTGTGGAACTTATTGCCTAAGGAGGTAGTAAATGCCATTACCTTAGATTCATTTAAATATGGTTTAGATACATTTCTGTCTAGAAACAGAATTCAAGGATATGATTCCTTGTGTTAAATGGGTCACCTTTATAGTGGGATTAATTTAAGGTCAACTGGAGATTGTATTGTAGATAAATTAAGTTTTGTATAGGTTGAACTTGATGGACTTATGTCATTTTCATCCTCATCGACTATGTTATTGTCGTGAGTGAGCTCGTCTCAGGTGCAGTAATAAAGAGGTCCAGACCAGATATTTATCAAACAAGGGCTCACCTCAGGAGAGGTAATCTTTATTACACTGTTGCAACAGTGTCCCAGCACAAAAACACAGCAATGCAAGACTAACACATTTTCATATACATGCATTTTTATACTATTACCGTTCCTTACAAAGCAGAGAGCTAATTGGCTGATAATGATTGGCCAATAAATCTCACGTGATTAGTGGTTACTAGGAAAGGGGAAAAAAAAAACAGGTCCTCTATGTTAAAATTTGGGAGATATGTTTTCTTGGAATGTGACCAGAGGCTAGTTGGCTAATTGGATTGAGAAGCTGATACTGTACAGAGAAGCCTTGGATTTTACCTTGAGTTTCAGATATTTAGAAAACTTTGTATGGGAGAAGCCATAACTTTAAGATGTACTGATACATACTTATTAGGCTAAAAGTAAGTTGTTAAAGATACATCACTTATTAGAAAATACAGAAGTAATATATCTGCAGTTTCAGAGAAGAGTTCAGTAAAAGAAAAGGAAAAGTTTGGTTAAACATATAAAATAATGAAAATATAATAAACAGCTCATAACATTCCCCCCTTTGATCGCAAACGTCAAAGTGCCACGATCACAAAAAGTAAATGCGACTTATGGCGGTTTGACAATCACAATGCTATTAGTACATGGGTGCTCGCGTCCAAGATGGTTCACAGGATTACAAGAGGGTAAGCAAAAACAAGGTAGGAGTGAAGTTATTAGGTAGTAGGCAATTCCGCTATTACCGGACGTTAGTCGCCATCAGGTGGAGTAGACAACTACCTAAACATTCCTATGCTGTATATGTGTGTGTGGCATGACATATGTGTGTGGCATGACATAGTGCAGAAACATCCCCTCCCAGATTTATTAACAACAATTAACAATCCCCATCATTCTTGCAGAGTTGATGGCGAATAGTGGGTTGTCAGGCAGTATCATGGCATGTTTGGGAGGTGAAGGAATTCTGCACCTGTGAAGGAAATATAGAGAGTGTAAGTATAAGGTAATGCAATATGAAAGCAAAATAAAACAATACAGAAAGACAATGAAGAAATAGAAACCACCAGGGAGGGAAAAAGGAGTGGGTTATGGGTATACAGGCTACGACCGGGGTGGCCATCAAGGTAGATGATGGTCCATGGTCTCTCCGTGGCCAGTTTCCCAATGTAGGAAAGTTCTAGACGATCCTAGGGACGTAGTGCATCCTGCATAGGGATAAGACAGGGAATTTTAGGGCACAGCTGGTGGGTAGGCAATAACATTGTAAGATCAAGAGGTCAAAAGAGACATAGAGTAGGAGAGAAGTAGGTGAACTCAGAAGAAATCAGGGTCAAGAGAGATCTCAACATAGTGGGGAGATTCAAAACGGATAGAGGGAAACAAGTATTTGGGAGAAGAATGAGACACAGTGAAAACATTCTTGCATGTAGAGATTAGACCAGGTACACATTGTATACAGCAACACATCAGTATACGGCATACTATAATAACAATGCCATACAGAAAAAGGGAGTGTAGCCATCCCAAATTAGGTAGCCAATCAAAGAGATGGTTAAAAATACCTCCAAGGCCAAATTTGTCATCAATCACGTCTTGGACATCCTGGGATAGGGACCTAATAACTGTGAGATGGTGACTCAAATTAAGTGATTGATCAGTAACATAGGTACAACATTCTTTGCTCACAAGACTACACCCCCCCCTCCCCTCCCCTCCTTGGGATGCCAGGAGGTAATCAATGGCCATCCTATTCTGCAATGCTAGTTGTCTAAGCTGTTTCAACTCTTGGGCAACACTCTGAACAACTCCTGCACTCTCATTCATGAAGGTCTGTAGTGTCACAGATAACATGATGATGTCCTGATGATTCAGGTAGACACCAACGGCCGGGAGGATAGCTCGACCAGTTGAATCTCCAGCATACTGTTGGACAAGGGGGGGCAGCAAGCTTCCAGATTCACGTTTATTGTGAATTGGGCCCAAGGGCAGTGTGGAGACAACACGGATGGCTGGGGTTACCACACCCTGGAAGCAGATGGCTGTAGAGTTACCAGGGAGGACTGACACCGCTGTCTGTCCATATATCAATACAACCCAGGGGGGTGGTCTGCTGAGGAAAGATTGTACAAGGGATGGGGAAACAAAAGTACAATTGGGGCCCTGGAGGAAACAAAAAAGTGCAGTGAGATTATAATTCACAGTTAGGATCATACCAGAGAAATTTACCAGCCGGAAATGAGTGCCATTACTGGAGATTACATACTCACATAGGGAGGCACCCAACCGCACCGTACCTTGGCCAATTTCCCTGCAGATGGTATCATATGAGGTGCCTCCCAAAGAGATAAACTTACCTGATAGGTTGAACAATGGTGTACCTGGAGGAATTAAAGTAGACAAATCAAAGGTAAACAAATCAACATTAATACCCATAAGAGGAATACCCCCCTTATGATGAGTGGGAATGTGAGCACAAATTTAACAATTGCCCTCGGTGTGATTGGCTATAGTTTGGAGTAGGACAACGTGTGAGTTAAGTCCCCATTCACCTAAAGAATAGTTCTCTGTGGACAATTGGGCATTAGGTAAATTATCATTATGGGGGAAAGAATCATGGGGGTAAATAGGGGTTGTGGCAGAGGTAGTTACAGGGGAACGTCAAGCAAGAAGGGTTGACTTTCATTTCTCAGCTACCCACTTCATAATTTTCAAACCACATTCACTAGTGGGGCTATGCAAATAAACTGGATAACAAACCCCTTAGGACCTTTAAATACGAACTTTGAGTATAATTACTTGTTGGGCAGCTAGTAGTGGAAGGGAAAACTGTCACAGATACAATGTTACCAGAACAAGATTATTTAGTAAAGGGGTTAGGACCAACACACTGACCAGAAGACACATATTGGGAAATAGAGTAAGAGAGCATGGTCAAAAGTGTGACATAAAACAAAGGAGACATATTGAGGGATGTTACTCAAGATATCAACAGAGGAGTGAGACAATGAAAATAAGAGAAAGACAGATCTTTCAGTTTCACTCATTCAGCTAGTGAGATTTCACTATTTCTGGTTAGTCTGAGTTTCAAACCCGGAAGGGTCTGAATTAACCAATCGTCATCAGGGGTCTTGGTTACCCCTTCTTCAGAGGCCTTGGTTGCCCCAGCTTCTTCTTTCTTTGGCATGTTGCAGGCTGCTTCTTTTTCTGGGCTGTATCTTTTACACCTGGAGTAGTGGATCCAAGAGTCGACCTTGGCAACTTTGATAGGTGTTGGAGTAGTCAGCAAAACCAGGAAGGGACCTTTCCAGAGAGGCTGCAGTGGCTTCTTTTGAAAAGTCATGACCAAAATGGAGTCACCTGACTGGAAGGGGTGTGCAGTCACATCCAATGGCAAGGGCTGAGAGAGAGAGACATGTCTGTGGAGAGAATGTAATTGCTTTTGCAGTTGCAAAAGATAGGCAGTTAATTATACATCACCTACTGCAAGGTCAGGCAGGTGTAAAGTGTTGGCACTATACAAAGGAGGTGGCCTACCAAACACCAGTTCATATGGTGAGAGCTTGAGGGTCCCCCTATGGTTTGTGCGAGTTCCAAACAGTGCTAGGGGCAAAGCATCTACCCATTTAAGGCTTGCTTGAGAACAAATTTTAGCAATAGTCTGTTTTAGGGTCTGGTTCTTTCTTTCCACTTGGCCTGATCTTTCTCGATGCCAAGGGGTATGGAGATGCCAAGTAAAGCCTAAGGCTAATGTCAGTTGCTGAATAATATTACTTGTGAAATGTGTTCCTCTGTTAGATTCAATTACTCTGGGAGGCCAAACCTGGGTATGAGTTCTTTTAGCATTCACTTGGCAACTTCTTGGACTTTCACAGTTCTTGTAGGAAAGGCCTCGACCCATCCAGTAAGTTGGTCTACTATCACAAGTAAATGTTTGAAACCCCTACAGGGAGGTATGTCAATTTGTAAAAAAAGTCAATTTGTAAACATTCAAAAGTTTGAAATGCCCATGGGCATCCGCCTGGTGGGCCTTTAGGTTCCCCCCTTGGATTGAATTGAGCACGTCTCACAATTCAATACAACCCATTTTGCAGCTTGATGGGGGGGGGGGCAAACCACTGTCTGTTAAGGGTTTCAGCAAGTTGTGTGGTACCTCAGTGTGTTTGGTTATGCAGAAAGGATAGCATAAGAGAGAGGTGTGGTTGAGGTAGAGCAGGGCATCCATCTGGAGTGGACCAGATACCAAAAGAGTCACAGGTAACACCAAGAATAGTCCAGAGGTGAACAGTTTGTCCAGGAAGAGAAGTGTAAAGAGAAGACAATGTAGTGTCAAAAGGGTGAGGTGTAAATGTTTACTGACCTGTCCTTTGAGAGCTGACAAGCAAGTGTGAGTGCATGTAGCTCAGCCGCTTGGGCACTGTAGTGAGATGGGAGGGGCTGCACCAGAAACATTCACCATCCTCAAACTTCCATCACAGAACAGTGTCCAATCCAGGCTAGGTAGAGGCACATCAGAGAGGTCATCCCTTGGTTTCGAGGAAAAGAGAGATACAGATAAACAGTCATAGTGTGGGGTACTATCATCAGGCAGAGGTAACAAAGTTGCTGGGTTGAGAGAGGTACAGTGGATGATAGTGATATTAGAAGGTACAAGAAGCAATGTCTCATACCTAGTGAGACGTTGGTTTAAAAAAAATGTTGTGTATTTGTCTGACTTAGTAAGAGGTGTACTGTGTGTGGCACATAAATGTGTAAAGAATGTCCCTGTACAAGCTCCTTTCCTCTATTTTGGCATTTGAAATAGCTGATTTAGTCTGTGGTATACCCACCTATAGTAAAAGTTTTATACTGGAGTCTCATCTATCAATCAGCCAGCATAAGAAACCACACTCAAACAAGCCAGCATAAGAAACCACACTCACAGTGGGGTGCAGGATAGTTAAAGGGACAGTTTACCCAAATTAAGAATAATTTTTAATTGAAACTGCTTGACATAGTTAAATATACTAGTGCTGAGCATACAATAAACCTCATTTTCTTTCTCTGTAAATATTTTTTGAAATTTCAGATTTTATATCAGTTTGCCTATACCCCTTTAAATATTTTTTTTTCTTTTTTTTTCTGCGGCCACTCTGGTTTCCCTGCCTTCAGTGCATAGCACTTGCTCCACCCCCTGACTCTGTGTTGAGCAGTGAGCAGTTTTTCTTAGAGCTTGAATACATTCAGGTCAGTGATATCTCTCCGTTTGCAACTTATTTGAAGAGAAAAAGAAAACGTTTGCAACATGCAATTCCACTCCTGTATTAGAACAGACTTTTACACAGACCTGTATGTATTCAACTCAGAAGTCAAATCCACATCGGCATGAAGCCTCAATCAGCTGGAAAGCAAATGTAACTCTTTTTTTTTCCACTGATAGTCTCACAGATTTTATATTATATACATATACAAGGAAAGGTCTGCACAAGGTGATTATGTAAGATAACTATTGTAAAACAAACTAAAGTAAAAATATAGAAAATCATCCAGGTCTTATGCAATTATTATGCTCCCAGAGACAGGACCAGTAAACACAGCAGATTTGCATAATCAACAAATGCAAGATAACAAGACAATACAATAGCATTTAGTCTGAATTTCAAATGAGTAGTAGATTCTTTTCTAGCACATTTCTAAGTTATGTATATTTCCACTCCCCCTGTACTATGTGATAGCAATCAGCCAATCACAAATGCATATACGTATAGTCTGAGTTCTTGCACATGCTCAGTAGGAGCTGGTGACTCAAAAAAAATGTAAATATAAAAGACTGTGCACATTATTTTTAATGGAAGTAAATTGGAAAGTTGTTTAAAATTACATGCTGTATCTGAATCATGAAAATTTTATAAAACCTGAGTGTCCCTTTAAATGTAAAGTGTGGGGAGTGATATTTAAATTTATTTTGTTAGCTACTGATTGTGTGTGCACATTGGAGGTTTACTGTCTTTAGCATATCATTTACTAAAGCACTTTGATTGGCCATGGGGCGGGGTAATAGAGCATTGTAGCACTGCCCTTTTATCAGGGCATTCCAGGGACATTTAGCTGAACTGCAAAGAAGAAGATAAAAAATGTAAAAACAATATATATATTTTACAAACTACTACATTTTATGTATTATCTCCAGTGTTAATGCTGCTCATGAACTCCCATGAGTGAACTGGTCCTTTAAGTAATAAAATGACAATTTTCCATTGCTCTGTCTAAGCACTGAGCTCCAGTTTTACAGACAAATATAAGATAACGAACACAATGAGATATGCTTATTATCTGAAATTCAACCCATTGCAATAACTGTTTTAAAAACACAAAACCAGCTTCTTCATATTTACAAATAAACTTGCAAATGCAATTTCTCCTACATTTTATACTATGCAGCTTGTATAACAAGCCATTGAAAATACATTAATATAAAAACAATCTTACAGTGTACTGTCCCCATAAGGGCTGACCATTTATCATGTATATTACATATTCAACATTATTTTCTTATTTACCATCAAAACTCCACCTCCCCACTGCATCACAACCTGCATATACTTAAATATTTATTGCAAAAGAAACAGACCCAAATACATACATCTAATGACACACAGTCCATAATACAGCAAAGAAGCAGAACTCCAATGGCAAACAAGACAAGTTTTTTTTTTTTTTATCTTTTCCTGCAAATACAACATACTTAACCCATCATATACTAGAAAAACTCTCATATTTACTAGAGCGTGACAAAAATCCCACACACCATTGCACTTTCAAAGTCCTTAGCTACTTCACTTGCATATATTTTATATGCCTCAAACAGATGGAAACACATTAACTCTCTTATCAGCCCATACATAAAACAAATATCACTTAAAACAAAAAAAAATGCTATTATTGGCGCACAAAATTAAGAGCATACATATGACTTTAAAACCAAGTTACAGCAATAACAAGCAAATCGTTACGTCATCAAATTTCTTAGCTAAGAATTCCTGATACACACACACACACAGCTCCAGCCTGCATCAAACATCAAGGCCAGCTTTCTTTTGCAGCGATCATACACAGAATTCATATCAACTCGCATACCTCAAATATTTCACTCCCAGCATTTATTCTAAAGCAATGTTAACATACATGAAACTTTTAGTAATACAGAAAACACATTTTCATTTGGGTTTTGACGTCCGCAACCCTACTATTCTCAAACAGATAATAGTAGTCCATCTGGTCAGGGCATATATCAACCAGAAGATTGCGGAGGGCAATTAATTTAGGGAGCTCAAAGGAGTCAAATCTCGGCCACCTTAATTCAGGATCAAGGCTGAGAGTATAGGAAACTCAGAGCTCTGTGCACAAAGTATAAAGTCTATTTTTTTTATAACCAAGCAGTACTGAGTTTTCCCTAATTTGCATATACTTTAACAAGGGGAGAGTCTTTGTCTACTTTAGACAACCGGGATCCCATTATTATATCCCTGTTCCTTAAAGTGAATATACATTTTGATGACAAAGTGCCCAGTCTACAAATATTAGACCAAAAACAGGGGCACTTTAATTCCTCAAAATCCACACCTCACTTTAATCCCTAATCAAGTCCCTGCAGTTACCGGACGGACACTTCCTCAACGTCCCTGCCTAGCGGGAGAGATTAGCACTATAGTCAATCAAGTCCCTGCAGTTACCGGACGGACACTACCTCAACGTCCCGTAGAGATTAGCACTATAGTCTCAAGTCACAATATGTCTTGGATCACTATTTCTGCCTCTGTAAAATCCCTACCACCTGAAACTTTATTTTATAGTGGGCTGGCACCCTAATGGTGTTTAACTGCCAGACAGATATCCCACTGAATTTAATAGTGATCCAGTATATAAAACAAAAACAGGGTAAAAGACCCACAACATATATTACATGTACCTGAACACAAAAGACAAGAAGACACTCACAGACTGGTCCAAGGGGTAGATTGCGTCCGTTGTTTGTGGTCTGTTCCTCGGGACGTACTCCCTTATCGCCCCCCGGGACTCCCTGGCCAACAAGACAAAACCTCCCACAGGTAAGCTATAGACCTGAATCAGATGGGTGCGCGCAGATGTTGGTTCCCAGCCAGGGAGGCACGGAAAGGTCGACCTGAAGCACGTCCCACCAGAGTCGCCAAGTTACTGTCGTGAGTGAGCTCGTCTCAGATGCAGTAATAAAGAGGTCCAGACCAGATATTTATCAAACAAGGGCTCACCTCAGGAGAGGTAATCTTTATTACACTGTTGCAACAGTGTCCCAGCACAAAAACACAGCAACGCAAGACTAGCACATTTTCATATACATGCATTTTTATACTATTACCGTTCCTTACAAAGCAGAGAGCTAATTGGCTGATAATGATTGGCCAATAAATCTCACGTGATTAGTGGTTACTAGGAAAGGGGAAAAAAAACAGGTCCTCTATGTTAAAATTTGGGAGATATGTTTTCTTGGAATGTGACCAGAGGCTAGTTGGCTAATTGGATTGAGAAGCTGATACTGTACAGAGAAGCCTTGGATTTTACCTTGAGTTTCAGATATTTAGAAAACTTTGTATGGGAGAAGCCATAACTTTAAGATGTACTGATACATACTTATTAGGCTAAAAGTAAGTTGTTAAAGATACATCACTTATTAGAAAATACAGAAGTAATATATCTGCAGTTTCAGAGAAGAGTTCAGTAAAAGAAAAGGAAAAGTTTGGTTAAACATATAAAATAATGAAAATATAATAAACAGCTCATAACATTATCATTTTTTTTAAGTACTGAGTTTTTTTCAGAGAGCTAATGGGGCTTTGATCATATCAGCAATGATGCAAATTGAGTCATTAGCAGATGATAGAGGCATCATAGGCTTTCTGAGCAAGTGCTGTGGTTAAATTGCTGGTGCACAGAGGATACTTAAGTAAACTCTTGAAACAGCTATAACTAAGTATTTTTGCTAATACATGTTTATTGCAAAAATGCTTCTATTCAAAACAGAAGTGCCACTTTAACTAAAAAAGATTTCCAGCTATCTGATACACTAAACATTACACAGCTCTCTATTCCTATTAAATCTTCTGCATAAAATAACAGAAACTTGTGACACTGGAGAGAAATCTCAGTGAATTTTCACAACAGTTCTTTAAGAAATTCTTCCTTTCACAGGTACTTTGAATTGAGATTGTTTCCATTTCCATGCCTCAGTACCAATGCTGGAAGATACTGACAGACTAATTTGTCTGTACACATCGTGCACATGCTTAAGTGACAGACAAGCGCATCAACTGTGAGTACAGAACAATCAGCACTTCTGTATCCTTAAATTGGCTTGGAAGGCTGAGAAATAAACTGATCTTAGAACCAAATCCAAAACCAAAAAGGATTTATTTTAATCAGTATATTGAAAGCTGCCTAACATTTAATACCCCACTCAAAAATCCAATTTGTGCTATCGTTTTAAAGGAATATAAGAGTACATAAAATGCACAAACGTATTAAAGCATTTGTAATTTGCACTACTGCTTGCAAATAATTATGTAGTTGATTACAATTTGTTGTCAGACCTTTTTTGGTCTGTTTTTGACCATCAATAAGCACTTTTAAATTTAAGGTGATCACAATCCGTCATTTTCCATTGTATTACGTACCTGAAAATGCATTATCGGAGCTCCAAAAAAAGTCTCTATACATAATATGGGACAGTCCAGTTCATGGTGATCGCAATTTATTTTCAATACATTTTTGGCACCATTTTTCACTTTATTTATTTTTCAAATTAAACAGCTTAAAGACACATTTAAAATGCCAAACTGGTATCTTCAACATATTTGAATATTTAAAGCTTTTCAAATAGAACAGTTATTCTGTGCATTGGGCAATTCGCACTGAAAACAGCCAACAATGCCACATAAATGCATGGAGGCCTATTTATCAAATGTTGTCGGACCTGATCCGACAGTGCGGATGAGGTCCGACACACATCGCTGAATGAGGTCCGACACACAAGAGCTGCTGGTGCAACGCCGCCCCCTGCAGACTCGTGACCAATGGGCCGCCAGCAGGGAGGTGTCAATCAACCCGATCTGAATCTGAAGACTTGCCAGAAACACGGGCCCTAAAGCTTGATAAATGGGCCTCGTGGTCTAGATTAATCTAGCCTCTCTGATACCTACCAACATTTGTAGCTGGGTATCAAGGACTCAGAAGGTTGATGGGGCTGTCACCATTTTGTAGGTGGACCTGTGTAGGGAGAGATAGGATCATGGGTGGTTAGTGGGCTAGATTATGAGTATGTCTGTGTGCTCAGTGGGGGTATCTGGGTGAGATTGTGGGTGTGCTTGGGTAGTCAGTGGGTGTGCCTGGACAGTTTGTGGGTGTCTCGGTGTTCAGTGGGTGGAGTTAAGGGGCATTATGCAAATAGGGACTTATGTCCCTATTTGAGGGACAGAGCTCAAAATCAGGGACTGCCCCTCTCTAATAGGAACAGTTGGTTGGTCTGCTCTCTTAATCTCTCTTGTATAGTCTACCACTATAGGGTCCTGAAATGCACTCATGTAAATGAATGTAACAGCCATATAGATGATATCTGGTACTGCAAACAGAAGTATCTGGAAGAGTCTTTTAGGAACTGTTTTCTTAAAATTTTTGGGTTTTATTTTATACTTGCATTTTCTGGCTTCAATTCACTGTGACCATGAGTGTGCCAGGTGGAAGGTTAGATATTTGCAGTCTAAAAGCTGAGCAGGAGTGAGCATTCTTCTAATCCAACAGACCAATCATAAACTTTTAATTCGCTAAACTGCCCTCGGCACAGAACTAGAGAAAAATGGTGTGGGCTTAGGGGCGGCCAGAAAGCATATTTAAAGGTGATTTATATATATATATATATATATATATATATATATATATATATATTAAATGGCAGCTCTTCATATTAATGATAAATCAAGCTGCATTTAAAGCCAAACACTACAGAAAAAAGGATAAAAATAATTGACATTTACTGCCCCTTTAATTATAATTGAAATTATACACTGCACAGAAATATCAATTCAAATTACTCTAATGTTATACCTTGAGCTGCCAAATAGCCTTTGTTTTTGGCATTTCATTTGAATTGTGAATATCTATCGAATTTGTGCCTGTGGCCTTTTATTAGCAGAAGCCACAGACTGCGATTGTTTTATGTGTTTAACCTCTACAGTATCAGTATCAGTTGTGCAGTTTATCCTAATGCGCATTGGCTTATATGTACTTGCAACTTATGCTCAGTGACTTCACTGGGCCAGTTTAGCTGCTCTTTCATATGAATGAATGAAACATTTTAGTACAGCATCCTTTTAAGTAAAGTATGAATGTTAAAAAAGCAATTATATCATTTTTTTTTTGTTTTCCTTCTCTCACTATAATGTTCATTAAATGCCTCCCAACACTGTGATTTTTTAAATATATAACTGGGAGAATGGGTGCAATGTCAGAATGATTAGGGTGGAAATAGGGTAGTCTGTGGGCATGACTGGATGGCACAGATGGTGGCATTAGTGTGCTCCAGCTGTGTAGTTGGGCAATGTAGGATGTGGCATTGGGGCATTTCTGGGGGGTTTAAGTTATATTTAGCTTCACATTGTAACAAGCAGTGATAGATACAGAAATAAAAAAATAAAAATAAAAAAAACATGGCAATTCTACAAAATGTAGGACATTTGGTTTTACGGATCACAATCCAAAACCTTAATACTTAAAAGGACAAAAATTGTGTTTTGTCCTACGCTCCCTAGAGGAGACAAAAAGCAAACATTTTTACCTAAATTTTCATAATTCAGGAAATTATCTAATCCAGCTAACATACTAAATTTTACAATTTTACCATTTTTTAAAAAACCAAGAGATATAAATGTCATTTTAACAACACATAAAATTTGCAGGGCCATTTTTAATGATCAAATTCCACAAGTAACAGGCAATGGTGTTTTCAGGATGCCCACCATTGTTGTGGGCAGGGCCATGAAAAGAGGGGGTGGAGCCGAGCAGTCAGTAGACAGGGCTGGAGGTCCACAGTTAGGGTGGTCTGTGGAAGATGTCAGGGTATGCCATGGGCTAGGGTAGAGCCAAACTGAGGGAGCCGGGGCAAAGTGGGGTGGGAAAATGAGGGGCCAAAGAAAGTTAGGAGATCACATGAGTGTCAGTAATCATGCTGGGGGGGGGCTAATGCCCCCTCCCCAACATCAACACTTTTAAGAACACTTGACAAACACCCATACAATATTTTTCCACTTACCCAGTACCCTAAAAAGTTGTTGGATAGAAATTTGGTTGTGTGCATGGTCAAATCACACAGAAATTACCCCCATGATTAGATGTCATTAAGACGCAATGTTCGCAAACAGATAAAAAATGTTATATGCTCAATCAATAAATTTTAATACGTTTAATAATAAACATTTTTACCTGAAAACAAATTAACCAAAATCATTAACTCAACAAGCACACATGCCCACTATACTGACAGTACCCCTATTCTAATCCCTACACATACACATATATATCTTTGGTCCTGGGCCACCACAGGTTAACTGCACCCATATCACCTATTTTGAGTTTACTCCATACATATATACAGGCCCATGTGGCTGTCACCTCGAAAACAAAACAACAAAAAATCACTGCAATTACAACAGTATCAATATATGTTTCTTAATTGGAAAAAAAATGTAATGTGTTTAAACTGTATACACTACGTGGGAGCTCCATGCACCAGTGATTTTTATTTTATTAAATACAATAAGAGTTGCTCGTGTGCCAGCTAAAGTTTTTGTTTGAACCACCAGGTAATTTATCACAAACTCTGGGTTGAATATTAAGTAATTGATTTCTGGCTTCATCCATTTTGTTTTTATTAAGCTTCAAATCGGTTTATAGATCTGTGAAGAATTAGCCTAACAAAATGCATTTAAGAAGCTTATACAACTTCCTGAGAAACTTTTAATTTCAAAAGTAGGCTTATATTATAGTTTTACAGAGATATAATTCTCTTTCATTGCTTTTAATATAGTAAAATCTATAAGAAATATTTTAAGAAACCTACTGTTTTATGTTATTGAAAGTGATACAAAACATTGGTTTCAATTCAGTAAAGCTTGTTTCTAAACATCAATTAGGTGCAGTATGCACAGTGCCTAGAGCACACAATACTGTTAGGGGCTCACAACAATGTTCTGATTTCTTAAAACATAAGAATAAAAAAGAAAGAACTTTTGGGATAGAATTTTTTTTTTTATTCATTGCACACATCTAAAATCCCTAATTTAAATAGATAACCAAATGATGAAATTACTTAGAATATACAAAGTAACAACATAGATGAAGTTGAAAAAAGACAGAAGTCCATTGAGTTCAACCTATTCAGATCCTACCTAATTTACAATAAATGAGTCAATTGAGCTTAACTTAACCCCATTAAAAAGGTGACCCATTTAACACAAGCAACCATATCCCTGAATTATGCTTCTAGCCAGAAATGTATCTGTAATTTTTAAATATATCTAAGGTATGGCATATACTACCTCCTTAGTCAATGATTCTACAATTTGATTACGCTTACAGTGAAAAAATGTTTACGTTGCTGGAGATTAAATCCCCTTTCCTCCAGCCTCTTCTTGTCACAAACAATTTCCTTAGAATAAAGAGCTTCCGCCAACTCTGTATATGGGAATTGAATATATTTATTTAACGTAATCATATCACCTATCAAGCACCATTTTTTTCTAGATAAAACAGACCCAGTTTGGTTAACCTCTCCCCATAGTTTAAAGCATTTATTCCTCTTGTAAGTTTTGTGGCCCTCCTCTGAATGTTTTCTAACTCTGCAATGCCATTTTGTTTTTAAGATTGGTCGCTTTTTACATTGTATGTACACAGCAATGTATACTTAGTAACATCCAATACACAGCTATACTATACAAGTAAACAGTGAATCAAAACAAGAGTTCCAATCAGTGGCGACTCTAGGAAAAATATATAGGGGGGGCACATAAGATACCACAGTCAAACTTGAGGGGCAATAATAATTTTCACCACTAAGTCATACCACTGAAAATAAACTAAATAAAAATACATAAATAACATTCCAAAATACCAGAATATACGGTAAGCAATGATACCTTTTTATTGTACTAACCTAATACTTAAGAGAAGCTTTAAACAGTTTTCCTTTCTTCCTCAGGTATTGCTTCAGATCTGAGAAAGAGAGGAAAACTCGAAAAAGCTTTTCTTTATAGTTTAAATCAATTTCAGCAAACACCAGGGCTCTGTAATTAAAGGGACACTAAAACCAACATTTTTCTTTCACGAGTCTGATGTAGAATACAATTTTAAACAACATTCCAATTTACTTCTATCATCTAATCTGCTTCATTCTTTAGATATCCTTTGTTGAAGAAATAGCAATGCACATGAGTGAGCCAATCACACTAGGCATCAATGTGCAGCCACCAATCAGCAGCTACTGAGCCTATCTAGATATGCTTTTCAGCAAAGGATAGCAAGAGAATGAAGCAAATTAGATAATAGAAGTAAATTAGAAAGTTGTTTAAAATTGCATGCTCTTTCTAAATCATGAAAGAAAAAAAATTGGGTTTCATGTCTCTTTAATCTCCTATGTTAAATGCTGTGTGTCCCAAAGGATGGCCATAACTGTAATTTTAAGTATACTAGTAAATTCTACAATTACAATGTGGTAATATTTTTCTACCTTTTGTCTGGTAATTCACAATCAGGATATTAAATGGATAGTCTATTCAAAATTTAACTTTCATGATTCAGATAGAGCATGCAATTTTAAGCAACTTAATAATTAATCCTATTATAATTTTTTCTTCATTCTCTTGGTATCTTTATTGGAAAAAGCAAGAATGTAAGCTTAGGAGCTAGCCCATTTTTGGTTTAGCACCTGGGTAGGCATTTCTGATTGTTGTCTAAATGTAGCCACCAATCAGCAAGTGCTACCCTGGTGCTCAACCAAAAATGGGCCAGCTCCTAAGCTTACATTCTTGCTTTAAAAAAAAAAAAAAAAGATACCAATAGAATGAAGAAAAGATGATCAGAGTAGTAAATTAGAAAAATTGCTGCTCTATCTGAATCATGAATTTTAATTTTGACTAGACTATACCTTTAAGGGTGCAGACCAGAGCCATGCCATCATATGAGGGTGTCTTACTGTCTGAATAAGGTTGGTTTGGATATGAAAAGATCTCAGATTACTCATAGTTTTATTCTTTAAAGAGGCATGGGTTGGGAGTAAAATAAATAAACTTTCCAGATTCAGACAGCAGATACAATACAAAATATATAAAATATATTTTACACACCTAAATATTTTACCAAGAAATATATATAAAGTTGCTGGTAACAGGCAAAGTATAATACATTTGGGGATTTTTTTTTTTTTAGAAAGTTCAGTCAGCACAGTGAATGATGTCAATCATCATCACATCATGTATTCTCTTCTTTGTTTTTTTAATGATTTTTTTATTATTATTTTTTTTTAATGATTGACCTGCTCTGCAGACCCAAAGAAATTACCAAGCAGGAAGCAGATAAAAAGTTGGTAATAATGGTATAATATTAATGCCTGGTATGGTAAGTAATGGTATTGGCAATGGTAAATAATAACACATTTCATTGGGGAGGGAGGGATGTTTACACTCTAACACGTTTTTAAGTATGCACAACAGATTCATAAATGATAACACTATGATACCCTAACCCTACCCAGGCCCAGAATCAGCTGAGCTCCCTCTCTCCTAGTCTCCTTTGAACCGGGTCACGACGTCAGTGACACAGACCGGTCTACAATCAATGCGCCACACAGTCACACTCAGCCACAGTAGCTAGCCTGTCAGGTGTCAGCAGCAGAGTCACTCAGTCAGTCGGACAGTCCACAGGGAAACAACAGCCAGTCTGCCAGACAGAATGCCAGCAAGCTCCTACCTTGACCGAGTCTGTGACTTCCCCCACGCTTCTGCAGAATCTGCTGCACACTGTGCACACACGCATCACCTGCTGCTGCTGGCTTGCTGCTCCTCACTCTTCCCAGAGTCTCCGGTCATGAGTTCCTTGTGCTGGGCCTCCTGTGAAGGAATGTGACTGGGTGGGCACACTGGAACTGATCTGGAGGACTCAGGAGGAGGAGCAAGCAACTAAGCAAGCAATGAACAAAGTTGCCAGCCGTGGTGCTGCGTGCAGAGCAGGCTTGAGGCACGTGCTGCTGAGTGCTGCCTGCTGGTGCGTGGGTGTGACTGACTTAATCCAATGGTAATGCTGCTTCAGTCTCACTCTCATGTCACTACAGAACAAACACAGCAGTTTGCCGCGCTGCCGCGCTGCCGCTACGCAACTTACCCTAGCCTAGTAGTCATCATGATCTCAGTGCCAGCATCTATTCTATTTCAATATGAATTTTAAAACAAAACTAGAAGTTAATTCACAAGTTAACCGTAACACATTTTAAAAATACTCACAGATGATCATACTCATGACTCCTCCCTCCTGGTCCCTGAAGAATTTTGAAAGTGCCGGGGCTGGTGGGGGGGCTGGCGGGGGGGCAAGCCATTTTTCAAGGGGGGCATTTGCCCCCCCTAGCCCCCCCCTAGTGACGCCACTGGTTCCAATTAACTGTTTACTGTTACTGTAATGGGGACTCCCTTAGTGAAAAAAAGCCTGTTTGTGAATGGCCTCTGCTGGTACAACCGACCGGCATATGTTTAGGAACAGTTTAGGAAGCCCCACATAGAAAGCAGCAAGCCGCATGGCTAAGCTGATAATTGGGTGACAGTGAGTTATGTCACCAGAAGGAAGAAAACTACAATGGGAGGGGGCTGGTGAGGAAGACCTGAAAGTACAATTAATTTACAAAAAATTTAAATAAAAACATTTATAAGCCTCTTTATAACAATTCTTTCATACAGGTGGTGAGAGTCCACAATCCATTACTACTGGAAATTACTCTTCCCTACCACTAGGAGGATTCCCAAACCCCAAAAACTCTTTACAACTCCACCTCACCAGTACCTCAGTCTTGTCTTTGCCTCCACTGGAGGTGGTCTAAGAATGAAGATGAGTATTTTATTCATCAGAGAGAGGTGTTCTCAGATTGAGTTGAGGTCTGTTTTCCCCTTAGGGTACAGTTTCTTGTTAGAGGGATGTATTTGTAGTATTGGAAGCGATACATATTTCACCCATGGGGAATTAGTGACACATCTTGCCATGGATGTCTCAAGGAATTGTCCTTTGCCTCTTGGTTCATCAATATACTCCTATTCCAGTTCATCTGCTAATACATTGTCAGCACTGGTCTTGGCTTCCTACTGGTTTCTTTCAGAGTGCCTTTGGGTAAGTAGTGTACTATATTTTTATTTATTTGGCACTCTATAAGCTGTGTAGGTCATTATTATATATATTGCTGTTTATGTAAATAGCCTTTGGAAAGTTATATAGATAAATATTATTTCATATTTCCTCCTTTAAAAGTGTTAATATGTTTATTTGTAACCACATAATTTTTTTAACGCGCATACTTTTTTTGAGGCTCACACTATTTTTTTTAAGCTCAATAACATACGCCTGCTTTCCAGTCTGCGTGTGTTGGTGTGATACTGTGTTTTCTATTATTTATGACGCACGTTTGAGGTGCTCCTCCCTTTACAAGTGTTCTGTATGGCTACAAGATGTTCTTATCTTGTATTAGGGAGTATGTTTTTATCTGTTTTTTATAGAAGCACATTATAATTAGAATCTTGGTTTACTAATATGATTTCTAATTTCAGACTTTTATTTATTTCTTTACATAGAAAGATGATGTTCGGTATTGACTTAGTTTAATTGTATTGATTTATATTCAGCTGATAATATTGGGAATCAGATATTGCGCTAAGCATGTTTGGAGTGGCAACAAATTTGTTTGCTAATATGATCTGATCCCTATGTTGATGTGTGTATATATATTTTTAATATAATTTTTGGAAACTTCCGCTTTGAACATATACAGGAATCCTCCAAGGGCGTTACTTGTTAGCAAATCTAGGAATGTATTATGTGTTGTGACACCACATTGTTGGTGCATTTTTTGCTGATTTTACTATATTAAAAGCAATGAAAGAGAATTATATCTCTGTAAAACTATAATATAATTCTACTTTTGAAATTAAAAGTTTCTCAGGAAGTTGTATAAGCTTCTTAAAATTCCTCACTAAAATTACTAAATTCAATTGTATTGATTTTATATTCAGCTGATAATATTTGGAATGAGATATTGCGCTAAGCATGTTTGGAATGGCAACACATTTGTTTGCTAATATGATCCCTATATAGATGTGTGTATATATATTTTTTATATAATTTTTGGAAATGTATGCTTTGAACATATACAAGAATCCTCCAAGGGCGTTACTTGTTAGCAAATCTGACATATATGGACTGTTTATGCTGCTTGCTATGAAACATGTAATTTGTTTACACACACCCCCTAGGTGGTGCTTTTTGTATATGATTTGTTTGATGGTATATATGGCAAGTGTTTTAAACCTTTTGTATCAAGCCTGATGAAACAGTCACCAGTTGACTGAGAAACGCATTGCTTGTTTTTATACTTGTTTTAATAAAGTAAGTTTTGCTTTTGCCTTTATACTATTTATTCTGCTGCACACCTGAGATTTGTTGGACTTTCTGCTGGGATATTGTATCCTATTATTTTGGTGTTTGAGCCACAACGGAGGTCAGTCTGCTGGGTGACTGTTAGATTCTAGCCTGCTCCACTTGCATCAAGAGGGGTGCTTCACCAAATGTGAGTGTAACAGTCTTTTACACTATCTCACAAGAGTACATACAGTGCTAGGCCATGTGGCGCTTCTGTTCCTTTATATTCTCTATAGATTGCTGATTTTGGATCTTGGTCTTGGATCCTACCACAGACAGCTGCCTGGGCCTGGATTTACCACATATAATTGGGTTGTATATGTAATACCCTCTCTTTTTGATATATGGGACTTGAACATTTTCATTATATTCACTGATTTTATAATTGTATTCTGTAAAGCTTTCCCGTGCTTCAGATATTTTGTATCATAGAATATTATATTGTTATATAGTATTATTATTTACCATTATTATTTAACACACTTCAATTTTTGCCCAAGGGCGCCCGCTTTATATTTCTTAGGTTGGTTAAGGAGCTTTTCTTTATCTGGACTAGTACTTCAAGGGTGTATTTTAAGATCAGATTTGTGATCTGTCCCTTTCATCTGAACAGGGCTCATCAATATTTTTAATTTGCCTAGTATTAGAGAGCCTCTGGTTCTCTCCAGAAATAATAGATTAATATTTGCTATATGATTTATTGCCTTTTTCTGGATTTGAGCCCAATACCCTCTGCTTGCAATGCTGAGAAGCTAAATAACAGGCCAATTTATTTGCTCTGGGGTATGCTGACAGGGTCAGTACCCATTGGTTTAATGAGAACAGGTCTAAGATCCCCCCCATTCAATTTTGCTTGTAGGTAAAGCCCTTGGTCCATAGGCTTTGGTAGGGTTAGGGTTCTCCTTTTTCAGGAAGCTTGATTTTAGTCTGTTCAGGTTCCTTGGATTGTTATTATAATCTCAAGGATATTGATTCATTTTCAGATCAAGGCTCCCCAAGGTGAACTTGTGGCTCAGTGGTAGCACACTGCAATACAAGCCAGCAGTCCTGGATTCTATATTCGGGTTGGCTGGGATAATTTTCTAAACCCTTAGGTAGTCCTTGGGCTTAGCTTTCTAGGACTTTCCTTTTAAGGGACGTTTTTTTCTGTTCAATGTTTTAAGGCTCAGTTAGATGGGGATTCCATCCTATTCTTTGTTCCAAAAGTAAGAGAGAGCTTTCAGATCTATTCATATCTAGAAACTTTGATCATGTTTTTTTAAGTTCCTACTTTTAAAATGAATGTATCCAGACTATTCTGTGAAGTCAGTTTATATCCTCAATAGATTTTAATGATGCTTACCTTTATGTTCTTTTTTCTAGGAACATCATTGGTGTCTTATTTTTGCTAATTTGGATGAGCTTTTTCAGCATGTTGCTCTTCCGTTTGGTCTTACTACAGCTGTCAGAATATTCAACAAGGTTCTGGATACCATCTTAGCTGTAATCAGTTCTTAGGGCATTGCAGTGTTTCCTGGTTTGTATGATATTTTGGTTCAAGATCCATCTTTTCATTTATCAGCAATTCTCTCCTGCGGACTATTGTTTTTTTTCTACATGGTTGGAAAGTCATTTTTCCAAATAATTTACTAGTTTCTCAGATAAAGGTCCAGTCTCTGTTCTTTTCCATCAGTTGCTCTTTGCATGGAGGTGCCAGGTCTCATGTGTTCAGCCTTTTATTCAGTTTGCTCACTTCCATATGAGTCTTCTTCAGCTTTGTATCTTTTCCGATAATACAGTGACCACACTCTGTTGTCTCTGAAGACTTGTTTACTTTCCAGAACAAGTCTGTTTCTGTTTTAGTGGCCAAACTGTTAGCTCTTTATGCAGGTGGCTTCTTTTGTCTGTAATGGCTACTAATGCAAGCTTTTTTCAAGATGAGGGGCCATCTGGGCATCTCAGAAGACATAAGAAGTTTGGTTTCTTAAGGAGGTGAGGTTAATGGTTTTGAAACTCTATGCAAAGTTCCGGGCCCTTCCGAACTGGCCTCTATTTAAAAGGCATTTTTTCCTCAGATTGGTCTATGTTACATCTGAAGCGTATGTCAATAATCAGGGGGGAATTTGCAGTTCCATAGTTATGAGGAAAGTATTTTGAATTCTTTCCTGGGCAGAAACGTATTGCTGTTCTTAATTTTGGACTAGATAACTGGAAAGCAATTTTTTTTCCTCAGTCTTCAGTTTTTTCTGTCTTGAAGAGTGGTCTCTTCATTAGGTTATGTTCTATCAGATTATAAATCTTTGGGGTTGCCCAGATATATTTCTGATGGCTTCCTGGTTAAATATCAATTGTACTGTGCCAGATCCAGGCAACAGGGTTTGTGAATGCTTTGGCAGTTCAGTCATTGTTCTGGCTAGCCTATGTGTTTTTTCCTCTTCTGGTCTTTCATTACAGGGTGATTGTAAAGATTTGGTGTTTCTATTGCTCTAGTTCGTATCTGCAGTATTTGGTTTCTAGATCTGGTTCTGATGTCCAGTTTCTTTGGCTGCTTCTTTTGCATCTAGACCTTCTTTTTTAAGGTCCTTTTTTCAATCAGGATTCTAGTTCTCTTGTCTTGATGGCATGGATATAGAATCAGAAATCCTCTTTGTATTTGAACTATTCGTTAAGTTATTGGGTCTCTTATACAGGCTTGTAAGTCTGTGACTAGCGGAATTGTTTTTTAAAGGTCTGGAAGACCTTTATTTCTAGGCATTCTTTTTGAACTCCCAGGTTTCTTGCTATTTTCACAGAATGGTTTGGATAATGGTTTTTCTAACAGTTTTTTAAGGGTCAGATTTATGTCATTTTTTGTAATGATCTGTAAGAAGACTGCTTTCTGACATTCATGGTTTAGTCCTAGCCTAGCCTAGAATTAAGCCTGATATTATCCAATTTTGGAAACTTAATTTGGTCTTGAGGATTTAACAGGTTCCTCCCTTTGGGCCTATGCATAAGAAGGAAATTAAACTTTCTGGAACTATTTTTTCTGTTAGAAGAATTTCTATTCTTTATTACATTTATCCTAATATTATTTAGGATAAGGTTATGTTTTTTGACAATTTAATTTGGGATATTGTTGTTCCTTCTTTATATCTTACTTCTTAGAATTATTTAGAGTGGTCTCTTCATGTTTTGGATTCAGTTAGAGCTTTGTAGCGTTTTGTTGTCACTACTAAGGTTTTAAAACTTTTACGGCTAGATTATGAGGTCCCAACGCTGCTTTTTAACGCCCGCTGGTATTACGAGTCTGGCAGGTACAGGTGTACCGCTCACTTTTCTTCCACGACTCAAGCTTACCACAAATCCCCTTACGCCAATTGCGTATCCTATCTTTTCAATGGGACTTGCATAACGCCGGTATTATGAGTCTTGGAAGAAGTGAGCAGTAGACCCTCTCCTGTCAAGACTCCTACCGCATTTAAAAGTCAGTAGTTAAGAGTTTTATGGGCTAACGCCGTAACATCAAACTCTTAACTAAAGTGCTAAAAAGTACACTAACACCCATAAACTACCTATTAACCCCTAAACCGAGGCCCCCCTCCCACATCGGAAACACTTTAATAAATATATTAACCCCTAATCTGCCGACCAGACATCGCCGCCACTTTAATAACTATATATTAACCCCTAAACCGCCGCACTCCCGCCTCGCAAACACTAGTTCAATTTTATTAACCCCTAATCTGCCGTCCCTAACATCGCTGACACCTACCTATATTTATTAACCCCTAATCTGCCACCCCCAACGTCTCCACTACTATATTAAAGGTATTAGCCCCTAAACCTAAGTCTAAACCTAACCCCCCCAACTTAAATTACTACAATTAAATACATTAATCCTATTTAAAACTAAATACTTACCTGTAAAATAAACCCTAAGATAGCTACAATATAACTATTAGTTACATTGTATCTAGCTTAGGGTTTATATTTATTTTACAGGCAACTTTGTATTTATTTTAACTAGGTACAATAGTTATTAAATAGTTATTAACTATTTGTTAACTACCTAGTTAAAATAAATACAAATTTACCTGTAAAATAAATCCTAACCTAAGTTACAATTACACCTTACACTACACTATCATTAAATAAATTACCTAAACTACCTACAATTAATTACAATAAAATAAACTAAAGTATGAAAAACAACAAAAACTTAATTACAGAAAATTTAAAAAATTTTAATTATTTTTTAACTAATTACACCTACTCTAATCCCCCTAATAAAATAAAAAAGCCCCCCAAAATAATAAAATTCCCTACCCTATACTAAATTACAAACAGCCCTTAAAAGGGTTTTTTGCGGGGCATTGCCCACCACCCACAAACCGAACCCTACTCTAAAACCCACCCAATCCCCCCTTAATAAAACCTAACACTACCCCCTTGAAGATCACCCTACCTTGAGTTGTCTTCACCCAGCCGGACACAAGTGGACCTCCAGAGGGGCAGAAGTCTTCATCCGCTCTGGACAGAAGAGGTCCTCCAAGCGGCAGTAGTCTTCATCCAGACGGCAACTTCTATCTTCATCCATCCGGAGCGGAGCGGGTCCATCTTCAATCCAGCGGACGCGGAGTCATCCTCTTTAAATGAAGTCCAAGCGAAGAATGAAGGTTCCATTAAATGACGTCATCCAAGATGGTGTCCCTTGAATTCCGATTGGCTGATAGGATTCTATCAGCAAATTGGAATTAAGGTAGGAAAAATCCTATTGGCTGATGCAATCAGCCAATAGGATTGAGCTCACATTCTATTGGCTGATTGGAACAGCCAATAGAATGCGAGCTCGATCCTATTGGCTGATTGGATCAGCCAATAGGATAAGGGAGCGATGAAAAAAAAAGGCTTGTTTGCACCGCACCCCTGTTAACGCAAAACTCGTAATCTAGGTGTTAGTTTGTTTGTTAATTTTGCTTTGTTCTATGCAGTACAAACCATTTCTGTTGTTTCTTTGACTTCTTGGTTGAAGTTTTTGATTCATATAATTTTATTGCAGGCACATATGCCTCCACATAGATGGCTATATGCTCATTTTATCAGACCAGTTGCCACTTCTTGTGTTTTTGTGGACCAGTTTTTCTATGTAGCTATTTGGTATTCTTTGCATATTTATTCTACCATTTTAATGTTTTTGCTTCTCCTGAGGCAGCCTTTGGTAGGATGTCCTTCGGGCAGTTATCTCAGGTTGATATATATTTGCCTGTTGGTTATTTATTATTTTTGCCTTTTTTTGGCGCTGTTTGTGGATTTGCTATAAGTTTACCATCACTTTAAAGATATCCTCCACACAGATGCAATGTAGGACTGATGATACAATTTGTTTATTGTATGGACATCAGTTTAATTATTATTATTTATTAATTTTTTGCATTAGTCATTTTTACCACTGTATTGTTAATTTTTTCTTCAGATTTTGTACTCAGTTTGCTACTCACCTTCACTCTGAGATCCAGAATAGCTGAGTAAAGACAAGTCACATGTTCAACAGGACTTTATTTAATGCAACCCAGTGTTACTTACTAATACAGCCTCAAAAAAGTATATTGAATTTGTATTAGTTAATACAATTTTACATGTAAAAGGATAAAAACCACTTGAACTGACTTTGACATGCCACTTCCATTTTAAAACAAATTGTGAGGTTTTGCAGTCAAAAAGGTAGCATAAAAGCAAATTTTGTTAATGCAGAAATGTAAAATGCATTGTATTAACACAAGCTTGCATTTGTATTCACTCTCTTTCTTTCTCAAGTTTGTAGTATAGCAGCACAGTTCTACCTACATTTTGCACCCGTGGACCAATAGCCATCATACCACAGTAGTTCCATCTAGGTTTGCTACTCAGCAGGTATTTTGATGACATGGCCGGTACTTTTAAGGTTCAGGTCAAAGGTGAAAATAAAGATTAAATATAGAAATAATAATGCTATCATCCTCAAACTACTTCTAAGAAAATTGGAATCAAATTATAAGCCAATGGTCATTTGAAGCTAGTTCTATCAGATTTAGTTCATGATTTATGCTGTATTATTATTTAGGCAAATATAATGCTAATGAGTTTGGCCAGTATTTTTTTCAGAAAAGGTAGCAACCGTAGCTCTATCCTGGAGTTTGGGTCTTCTAGCAGCTGTTTCTAATATTAAACGAAAATGGTTTGTGAGCAAAAATTAAACATTTTACTTCATTTCACTTAATAATGCAATTTTACCTTTCTTGAGTCTTCTAATATGGTCTAATTTTCCTTACAAAGTAGTCTCGAATAAAAAAAAATTTTTTTTACAGTTAAAGATAGCTTCAACTTGAGTCTACTTGGCTGCTCACATCAAGGCTAGAAAAACAAAACTGAGTTTAAAGACTCACAGAGTTTTTATTATTAATAATAATATTAATAATAAGTTAATGTAAGACAAAAACAGGTATTGGCACACCTCCAAACACATAAGACCACATATTATCACATCTTTTTAACATATCTTAATTCTGCAAAAAATTGCCTTCTTAATATTTCTTAATTTTTAAAGATGGGATCTTAGTCACAGGTTCAGGAGTGTTCCAGACAATGCTATTTTACTGTGTGTATATAAAGCCAGGCAGCCTCATTCTATGCAGTCTTGATTTGAGGTATAGTATTACAATGTTGGAATCCGACTTTGGCATATTAGAATTGCATGATTCAGCCCAGTAAGGGTAATTTGATAATGTTAGGACCAGTCTATCTTGGGACACCTTGTAAGTGGTGACTGACTGAGCAGAATATGGCCATATTGTGTGACTAAGATCCCATCTTTATTTAAAAATTAAGAAATATTAAGAAGGCAATTTTTTGCAGCATTAAGATATGTTAAAAATATGTGATAATATGTGGTATTATGTGTTTGGAGGTGCGCCAATAACTGTTTTTGTCTTATATTTATTTGGGTCATTTTGGCAGCACTCCCACAATATGAGCATTAAAACATAATATGTTTTTGTTAGATGTGCTTAACCAAACCCACCTGTAATAATAAGTTAATATGTCACTTCCATGTTCCTCTAAGCAAAGTAGACATTGTGGTGGTCGACATGTTAGTAAGAGCTAAATATTTATGCTTGAATAAATAAAAATAAATATTCTCAAGAGGAATCTATCATCATGTAAAAATGTAATGCACTTTGTTCTGCTGTTGTACTTATAAACAACATACATCCTTATTTATTCCTGTACACAGAACTGTATATGAAGAATGACTTATACAAAGCTAAAGCAGGGCGTCATGATGAGAGGAAGGAAACAGAATTAAGGTCACAGCTAAAGTAGAAAGTTTGTATTAACAAATGTTGTTTAAAATTCAAAAGGTAAATTTGATAGTTTGTAACCCAATTAGCCTAGCATTTCCCATCATTTTCAGCAACTTTTCTGGATGTTGAATAATTATGTAAAAAAATATCACAAAGTCGTATTGAAAAGCCCTTTCTCAAAGTGTGTAAGTATGTGAATATATCAGTGACAAAAAAATGTAGTTTACAAATCCCTGCATGCACTCAGCCGATTGAATAAGCCAAGGTAGAATTAAATGATTAAACTATGTATGTATTTATTTATATATATATGTGTGTGTGTATGTGTGTGTGTGTATGTGTGTGTATGTATGTGTGTGTATGTATGTGTGTGTGTGTGTGTGTGTGTATATATATGTGTGTGTGTATATATGTGTGTGTATGTGTGTGTGTGTGTATGTGTGTGTGTGTGTGTATGTGTGTGTGTGTGTGTATGTGTGTGTATGTGTGTGTGTGTGTGTTTGTGTGTGTGTGCTGTGTGTGTGTGTTTGTGTGTGTGTGTATTGTGTGTGTGTGTGTATGTGTGTGTGTGTAAGTATGCATATTTTAAGGTGTTATTACCAATAATAATTTGTTTAAACATGCATGTATCTAAAACAATAAGATGTATACCCATCTAGGCCATATATTTTTAAATTGTAGTGTAAGTATAAAGTACGTGTATTTCCCTCTACTTTTAACAGATTTTGGACATAAATATATTATTAGTAAAGTCAATCACTAAAGCTAATGTCGTTCATTGGAATATCTTACCTGGGTAAAATAGGCGAGCGCCCTATTTTTGGAAGAGCCGCCAGCTCCTAATAAGCATATTTTTCTCCTACAAGAACTAACACTGCTGCTAGAAAATCCATATGTTCAAAATAATAGAATATGCATTTCATTTGCACATATTTAACCATAATCCCTAGCTGCTGTGTAAATATTGTAACAACATGGATCTTTGTTGAAAAACAAGTTTTCTTAGCTGTGTGGACTTGGGTATTTGCTACAATATTTATTTGCTCAGTCTTATTTACTGTAAACTTTTTTTTATTTATCTCATTTTATTCACCATCGCCTAGATTATGAGTTTTGAGCGCTATAGGGAAATTAATGAACGCAACAAAAGTGGCGTTATTTAATCCCATATAGCATTGACATTATACGTTTAAAAAAAAAAATGGCTTGTGCATGCGATATGGGGTTTTTAAGATCCATACCACACACAAAACAAGCGCTGTTTTGTCAGAAAAAAGTTTTACACCTGCGATCACGGAAAGAAAAGTTTCGTAACGCAGCCCCATTGATGACTATGGGGAAAAAAAACTAACATTTAAAACTAACACCCTAACTAAACCCTACGTCTAAACACCCCCTAATCTGCTGCCCCCGACATTGCCAATGCCTACAGTTATTAAACCCTAATCTGCCGCTCCCGATATCGCCACCACCTAAAATAAAGCTATTTAACCCCTAATCTGCCTCTCCCGATATCACAGCCACTATACTAAAGTTATTAACCCATATTCCACCCCACCCCAACATCGCCACTAAATTATTGTTATTAACCCGTATTCCGCCGCTCCAAAAATCACTGCATCTAAATAAAGTTATTAACCCCTAAACCTCTGGCCTCCCACATATCTACCACTAAATAAACCTATTAACCCCTAAACCACCAGCCCCCCACATCACAACAACCTAAATTAAACTATTAACCCCTAAACCTACCCCTACACCTACAAGTATTAACTAAATAATTCCTATTTATAAATAAATACATACTTAACTGTGAAATAAAACCTAAGCTAGCTACAATATAACTAATAGTTATATTGTAGCTAGCTTAGGTTTTATTTTTATTTCACAGGTAAGTTTGTATTTAATTTAACTAGGTAGACTAGTTAGTAAATAGTTATTAACTATTTACTAACTACCTAGTTAAAATAAATACAAAATTACCTCTGAAATAAAACCTAAGCTACTTTACACTAAAACCTAAAATTACAAAAAATAAAAAACCTACCATTACAAAAAATAAAAAACCTACCATTACAAAAAAACCCCGAAATTATCCAAAAAAATAAAAAACACCTCAAAATAAAAAAGCCTAATCTAGAATAAACTACCAAGTGCCCTTAAAAGGCCCTAAGTTAAACAGCTCTTTTGCTACAAAAAAACAAACACCCCCTAACAGTATACAAAACCCCCCACCCCCACCTCCCAAACTACCAAGGGCCCTTAAAAGAGCCTTTTGGGGGGCCCTTAAAAGGGCATTTTGTAGGGCATTGCCCTAAGTTAAACAGATATTTTGCAACAAAAAAACAAACACCCCATAAAAAATTCACCCCAAAATAAAAAAACCTAATCTAGAATAAACTACCAATGGCCCATAAAAGGGCCTTTTGTAGGGCATTGCCATACAGATATCAGCTCTTTTTGTAAAAAAAAAAAAAAAAAAAAAATACAAATACCCACTAACATTACAAACCCCCAAACCCACAAAATAAAAAAAACTATCTAAAAACTAAGCTACACATTGCCCTGAAAAGGGCATTTGGATGGGCATTGCCCTTAAAAGGACATTTAGCTCTTTTACGTGCCCAAACCCTAAACTAAAAATAAATCCCACCCAAAAAAAACTTTTAAAAAACCTAACACTAACCCCCGAAGATCCACCTACAGTTTTTGAAGTCCCGCTTGATCGATCTTCATCCAGGCAGCGAGAAGTCTTCATCCAGGTGGCCTCTTCAATCTTCATCCCGGCGGCGAAGTTCTCATCGAAGCGGCGAGAAGTCTTCATCCAGGCGGTCTCTTCAATCTTCATCCAGGCTGCATCTTCTATCTTGATCCCGGCGGCGCAGAGCGGGTCCATCCTGAAGACATCCAGCGCGGAGCATCCTCTTCATACGGTCGCCTTTGTACACTGAATCTTCAATGCAAGGTACGCGATTCAAGATGGCGTTCCTTGCATTCCTATTGGCTGAAAGATTTGAATCAGCCAATAGAATGAGAGCTGCTAAAATCTTATTGACTGTTCAAATCAGTCAATAAGATTAAGCAGCTCTAATTATATTGGCTGATTCATCATCCAATAGAATTACAGCTGGATTTTTTTTAATGTGTAGTTTAGTTTTAGTTAATTGGTAGTTAGTTTAATTTTAGTTTAATAATTATATTAGTTTAATTGTTAGTTTAAACTTATTTTTTTTAATTTGACAGGTAAGTTTTAATTTAATTTAAGCTAGGGAAATTGTAATTTTAATATAAAGTTGGGGGTTGTTAGGTTTAGGGGTTACTAGTTTAAATCAGTTTATTGCGATGTGGGGGGCTTTCGGTTTAGGGGTTAATAGTTTAGTTTAGTATATTTAGTTGTGGGGGGCTTGCAGTTTAGGGGTTAATAGGTTTATTATAGTGGCAGCAGTGTAGGGTTTAAAAACTTTAGTATAGAGGTGGCGATGTGGGCAGACGGCAGATTAGGGGTTAATTTTATTTGAATAGTGTTTGCAGTGCGGGAGGGCAGCAGTTTAGGGGTTAAGTTTATTATAGTGGCGACAACTGTCAGGGAGCGGTGGAATAGGGGTTAATATTTTTTTAAAGTGGCGGCAATATCGGGGAGTGGGCAGATTAGGGGTTAATAAATTTATTTTAGTGTTTGCAATGCATGACTGCCTCGGTTCAGGGGTTAACAGGTAGTTTATGGGTGTTTAGTTCTGAGTTTTATGTTACAGATTTGTAGCGTAAAACTCATAACTACTGACTTTAGATGGCGTTACAGATCTTGTCGTTTTAGGCTGTAATGCCGCTTTTCTAGCCAGAGTGCAAAACTCGTAATACCAGCGCTATAGGAATCCCATTAAAAAAACGTAATTTTTAATGAGTGTGGTACTGACATTGCGTTACAGGCTAAAAGGCTTGCGGTACACCTATACCGACAAGACTTGTAATGACTTGCGTTAGGGAAATGATGCGTTATGGCCCATAACGCTGCTATTTGAGTCATAATGCACAAACTCGTAATTTAGCTACATGACAATTATGCATAATTTTAGTAATAACAGTTATGTGCTTTCAATACTGGGACAATATCAACTTTTTCTTTTTACATTATTAATACTGAGGTAACTATGGAAGTCCAATCACACAAGTGATTTCTAATATAAATTATAAGTAATTGTTTATCACCTAATGCTTCAGATGGATTTCATTCTTTCCTGCCAATCTTATATAAATTCTCAAACACCTAAAAAGTTACCGTTAGCTGTCATAGTTGTGTTATTATGGAGCTGCACAATCCTCACAATGAGAGAAAATATCCCCTCCCAGCTGCATTTTTTTTCCCACCTAGCGACCCCCCCAGACCACACAGTCGTTGCCCTCAGATTGCCCAGCACCGCGCAAGGAACATCGTCAAAACACAGACACATTATCAGCCTGCACAGAGCAGCAGTGGTGCAAAATGTGCTGGGCCCTTGCAATGCCTATTGCTCCTCTCTGACTAAAGGTTTGACTGGTCAGTCCACCATTACTTTCACCCCTTTCATACACAGTCAGTGATACAAACCCACACAGAAATGTATATACAAACTTACAAGCACAGTGAGACACACGTACTCAGTGATGCTGTCATATACTGTACATATATATTGTGCGCTAGCGTCAACCTCAGATTAAAGGTTTTTGGACTATTGGTACTGATAAATTGTTATACCGTATCCTGGCATAGGTGATCACACACAGTGTGCCTAGAGATAGATTAATTATCATAAATGTAGGTTCGTAATTGGTCCACTAACGCTAATAATAATCAAGTATCAGTCTTTAGCAGGGAGCCCTTATTGTTTATATTTTATTCTTCCCATAGGCAGATATATATAGTTTTATGTTTCCCTCGTTTTGCATTAAGTATCTTCCTATTCTATATCTTTATAGCATGATCTATTTTGTTTAGTTGTCATGATTTGTGTTTTCACCATTGCCTGTAATTATATGCTTCATGTATCTATGCATATATCTGTAGTTTATTGCTGTGTACACGCATCGTTTATAGTTTATGAACCTTCATTTGGTTCCTCATTCCGATTGGTTGGAGTCACACTCCCACGGATGACGGCAGCACTACATGTTGTGTTGCCATAGCAATCCACAATGCCTGCAGCCCATTGGCTCTCTGGGGACATGTGACCACGCCACTAACCAGAAAGTGAGTGAGGTTTGCTCTTGGTGGGAGGAAATCTAAAAAGTAAAAGTAGGAATAGAGGCGCCAATGGTGCAGGTAAATGGTGGTACAGGTATCACTAATAGCACCAGTGTACACAGGGTACTCACATTTATGGAAGGCACTCACTTGTACCTATAGAGACAGGCTGGATTTTAGCAGCAATCCAGCTAGCTGCTCCAGGGTGAGCTGGCTGGTTCGTGGGTGTGTAGAGTGTTGGTACTCTAAAGTAGCATAGCAGGGCGGTACCATATATAACACTGAGAGTGGATTTATATAAATAAATGAATTTATTTAAAAACATATAAAAAGGTTTACCACTCAAAGAATATAATTGGTACATCAGGAATACATGCGACGCGTTTCTCAGTTAAAAACTGTTTCCTCAGGCATGTTTTTACACAGATATTTACTCCTTATATAGGGCTATGCTACTAAACCAACACCCCACAGCCCACCCCCAACAATTGACATGACACAGGACCAATCGGTGTCCTCATTCAAATGTTTCCACCCCTGGGGTGATATGAGCACCTAAATACTTGGAGAGGGATGTATTTACTTGTAAAATATATAGACGCCCTTGCTACTTCTTACATTTTGTATATATGTGTGTAAATATTTCGTAGTGGCATGGTATTTTAGTGGCTGATATTTGATGGTAAACTAATGTTCGTCAATACTGTGTTCTAATTGGATGTCCAGCCGTCAATCATCATGTGTTAGTCGGACCTGTGCTACTTGCTTCTGATTCGTCTGTTTAGCCGTCAATACTGTGTTCTAATTGGATGTCCCAGCCATCAATCATCCTGTATTAGTCGAACCTGTGCTACTCGCTTATGATTCGTCTATGTAGCCGTCAGTCAGAGATTCTGGTCACTTGTTGCTAGTAAGTGTAGTATCCAATGGATAGGCTAATTTCAGGCGTGCCCCCATTTTGCTGGCCTTAATAGTACACTACAGTGTGCCGCCCATCGATTGTAGGCGTTTCATGAATTAAATGGTGACTATACATATATGATTATGAGGTTCACGCATCACTTATACCTCAATTACAGCCATCGGCATTCATCGATGTTATGGATGCACAAATAATGTGCCAAAAAATATTTTTACTTTGTCTTTTCTTCTTATCTTTCAACACTTATCACTTATTAAATTATCTTAACTTTAGCAAATTTATTGCGCCATTTATTTATACGATCACTGCTTAAATAACGTTGATCATAGATTATTCACTCTATTTGTATTTATATATTTCAGATCCATTCATAGATCTAACAATATCATTTTTAGGGCACTAACCAATAGGGCTCTTTGTTGACATTACCCGCTGGACCAATAGGGCTCTTTGTTGACATTACCCCGCTGACCAATAATGATCCCTGTTCAATACAACAACTTGCATTAGAACCAAATGGGATACACGGTTACAAACATTACGCAGTAACCAATAAGATTCCCTCGATGGGCGCACACTGTAGTGTACTATTAAGGCCAGCAAAATGGGGGCACGCCTGAAATTAGCCTATCCATTGGATACTACACTTACTAGCAACAAGTGACAGAATCTCTGACTGACGGGCTACATAGACGAATCATAAGCGAGTAGCACAGGTTCGACTAATACAGGATGATTGATGGCTGGGACATCCAATTAGAACACAGTATTGACGGCTAAACAGACGAATCAGAAGCAAGTAGCACAGGTCCGACTAACACATGATGATTGACGGCTGGGACATCCAATTAGAACACAGTATTGACGAACATTAGTTACCATCAAATATCAGCCACTAAAATACCATGCCACTACGAAATATTTACACACATATATACAAACTGTAAGAAGTAGCAAGGGCGTCTATATATTTTACAAGTAAATACATCCCTCTCCAAGTATTTAGGTGCTCATATCACCCCAGGGGTGGAAACATTTTGAATGAGGGACACGATTGGTCTGTGTCATGTCAATGTTGGGGGTGGGCTGTGGGTGTTGTTTAGTAGCATAGCCCTATATAAGGAGTAAATATCTGTGTAAAAAACATGCCTGAGGAAACAGTTTTTAACTGAGAAACGCGTCGCATGTATTCCTGATGTACCAATTATATTCTTTGAGTGGTAAACCTTTTTATATGTTTTAAATAAATTCATTTATTTTATATAAATCCACTCTCAGTGTTATATATGGTACCGCCCTGCTATGCTACTTTAGAGTACCAACACTCTACACACCCACGAACCAGCCAGCTCACCCTGGATCAGCTAGCTGGATTGCTGCTAAAATCCAGCCTGTCTCTATAGGTACAAGTGAGTGCCTTCCATAAATGTGAGACCCTGTGTACACTGGGCTATTAGTGATACCTGTACCACCATTTACCTGCACCATTGGCGCCTCTATTCCTACTTTTACTTTTTAGATTTTCCTTCCACTGGATGCTGATAGAGAGCTGCCTCCCAGTTCAGCCAGCTGGATTGCTGTTAAAACCCAGCCTGTGTCCACCGGCACAACTGAGTGCCTTCTCATATTGTGAGTACCTAGAGTTAGCACATGTTTGTTATACCAAAAAATCTCCATTGACCTGCACCATGGCGCCTCTTTCTTGTTGCTTGCTCTTGGTGGGGTGCGGCACGGACGTGCTAGTGAGACCTAAGGGTAAAATGATCCGGTTTTGATATCGGTCGCATTGTCCATAAGGTATGTTGACAACAAAGTAGTGTCAAAGCTATGACATGATCTGCATTTTTTGGCTTATATGTATGTGTGTTTACACTGATTATCTTTGTTGGTGGTTGCCTTTATCTGTCACATATTACCACTGCACTGCTATATCATCATGATTGTTCAATATTGATACTATAATATGTTTATATTATATTCATACACTTATGTTTACTATGTGATCAGGTGGTTACCATGACTACTATTTGGCGGCTTTTTGGTCCTAATTGGGGGTGGGTTTGCGTTGTTTGTAACTATATATTGTTTTGAATTTGTATACAACTGTGGAAGGGGGATACTTGTCCCCGAAACGTCACTTACTTTTCACAATAAAAGTTGTTTGGAAAAGACCAGAGAGTGCAAGTTTTTTCTTTGCTGTATATATATATATATATATATATATATATATATATATATATACACATACACACACACACCAGTGACACACACAGAGTGATATACACATACAAGTTATACACACCATACTTACACAACACACAGTGATATACACACATACTTACACACACACAGTGATACACGTATACACTGTTAAATATATACACACGGCAGAGATACTCCCATAGTGATATATATATATACTCACACATACAGTTATTACACACTACTTACACACACACACAGGGATATACACACAGTGACACAGACACACACAATGATACACATATACACTGTTAAAATATACACACACAGTAAACGATACCCAGACAGTGATATATATTATATATATATATATATATATATATTTTTTTTTTTTTTTTTTTTTTTTACTTACACACACAGTGAGACACACATACAAAGTGATGCTTGCTCATATAAACACACACATATATAAATACACACACAGTAACACACACACACAGTGATATACACATACAGTTATACACACACTGACACACACACCAGTTATATATGCACAGTGACACAGACACACACCAGTGACATAGAACACAGTGATTTGCCCACAGTGGCCACACACTCAGAGACATACACACACAGTGATACACACATACACCACATACACTGTAATACACACACAGTGATACATTCATAAATACATACATACAGTGACACCCACACAGTGATTCTAAACATACACACATAGTGATACACATAGTAATACACACAGTGACACACAAAATCACACAGACACAGTGATACACACAGACACACATAGTGATACACAAAGTGATACACACACAATGACACACAATCACACAGACACAGGGATACACACATAGTGATACACAAAGTGATACACACACAGTGACACACAAAATCAGACAGACACAGTGATACAGACATACATATTGATACACAAAGTGATACACACAATGACTCACAAAATCACACAGACACAGTGATAACACACATAAACACATAGTGATACACAAAGTGGATACACACACAGTGACGCACAAAATCACACAGACACAGTGATACACACAGACACACATAGTGATACACAAAGTGATACACACACAATAGCACACAATCACACAGACACAGTGATAACACATACACACAAAGTGATACACAGTGATACACACAAAGTGACACACAAAATCACACACAGTTATACACACATAGTGATACACATAGCGATACACACACAATGGACACACAAGATCACACACAGTGATACACACATAGTGATACACAAAGTGATACACACACAATGACAGACAAAATCACACAGACACAGTGATACACACAGACACACATAGTGATACACAAAGTGATACACACAGTGACACACAAAATCACACAGACACAGTGATACACACAGACACACATAGTGATACACAAAGTGATACACAATAACATAAAATCACACAGACACAGTGATACACACATACACACATAGTGATACACACACAGTGACACACAAAATCACACAGGACACAGTGATACACACATACACACATAGTGATACACAAAGTGATACACACACAGTGACACCACAAAATCACACACACAGTGATACACACAGACACACATAGTGATACACAAAGTGATACACAATAACACAAAATCACCACAGACACAGTGATATACACATACACACATAGTGATACACAAAGTGATACACACACAGTGACACACAAAAATCACACAGGACACAGTGATACACACAGACACACATAGTGATAACACAAAGAGATAAGCACACAATAACACAAAATCACACAGACATAGTGATACACACATACACGCATAGTGATACGCAAAGTGATACACACAGTGACACGCAAAATCACACAGACACAGAGATACACACATACACACATAGTGATACACAAAGCGATACACACAGCCAATGACACACACAATCACACAGACACAGTGATACACAAAGTGATACGCGATACACAAAGTGATACACACACAGTGACACACAAAATCACACAGACACAGTGATACACCCATACACACATAGTGATACACAAAGTGATACACACACAGTGACACACACAATCACACAGACACAGGGATACACACATTAGTGATACACAAAGTGATACACACACAGTGACACACAATCACACAGACACAGTGATACACAAAGTGATACGTGATACACAAAGTGATACACACACAGTGACACACACAATCACACACACAGTGAATACACAAAGTGATACGTGATACACAAAGTGATACACACACAGTGACACACAATCACACAGACACAGTGATACACAATCACACATACACAGTGATACACAAAGTGATACACACACAGTGACACACAAAATCACACAGACATAGTGATACACAAAGTGATATGTGATACACAAAGTGATATGTTATGCACAAAGTGATACACACAGTGACACAACAAAATCACACAGACACAGTGATACACACATAGTGATACACAAAGTGATACACACACAGTGACACACAAAATCACACAGACACAGTGATACACACATACACACATAGTGATACACAAAGTGATACCCACACAGTGACACACCACAATCACACAGACACAGGGATACACACATAGTGATACACAAAGTGATACACACACAGTTGACACACAATCACACAGACACAGTGATACACAATCACACAGGACACAGTGTTAAACAAAGTGATACGTAATACACAAAGTGATACCACACACAGTGACACACACAATCACACAGACACAGTGATACACAAAGTAATACGTGATACACAAAGTGATACACACACAGTGACACACAAAATCACCACAGATACAGTGATACACACAGTGATACGTGATACACAAAGTGATACACACCACAGTGACACACAAAAATCACTCAAGTACAGTGATACACACAGTGATTACGTGATACACAAAGTGATACACACACAGTGACACACAAAATCAAACAGACATAGTGATTCCACAAAGTGATACAGTGATACACAAGTAAATACACACACAGTCACACACAAAATCACACAGACACAGTGATACACACATAGTGATACACAAAGTAATACGCACACAGTGACACACAAAATCACACAGACACAGTGATACACACATAGTGCATACACAAAGTGATACACACACAGTGACACACAAAATCACACAGACACAGTGATACACACATACACACACAGTGACACACAAAATCACACAGACACAGTGATACACACATACACACACCAGTGACACACAAAATCACACAGACACAGTGATACACACATACACACACAGTGACACACAAAATCACACAGACAACAGTGATACACACATACACACACAGTGACACACAAAATCACACAGACACAGTGATACACACATAGTGATACACAAATTGATACACACACAGTGACACACAAAATCACACAGACACAGTGATACACCACATGCACACACAGTGACACAACCAAAATCACACAGACAACAGTGATACACCACATGCACACCACAGTGACACACAAAATCACACAGACAGAGTGATACACACATACACACAGTGACACACAAAATCACACAGACACAGTGATACACACAGACACACACAGTGACACACAAAATCACACAGACACAGTGATACAAACATAGTGATACACAAAGTGATACACACACAGTGAAACACAAAATCACACAGACACACATAGTGATACACACATAGTGATACACAAAGTGAAAACACAAAATCACACAGCTGAAACACAAATTCCCACAGTGACCAGCACATAGACACACTATCATTCAGCATAGAGCAGCAGTGGCACACAATGTTCTGGGCCCTTGCAATGCCTGTTTTCCATCCATGACTAAATGTGTGGACTGGTCAGCCCACCACTACTTGTCTTTTGATGACATTGAGGAGATTTAATATTTTCTCACCTCTGATCTGAAACAGGGGGCAGAGAGGATCTCTGGACAACAGCT